>NW_027104184.1:1152845-1333610 GCF_902728285.1 Clytia hemisphaerica
GAACAAAATCACAACAAATTTTTAAATTCAAAAAAAAATATTTTCCTCTACAAATGCAATTAAGCATAGTATGAAATCGTTTTTTGAAAATTTCAACACAAAAATTACAATAGACGCAGCTGCGCTTGTATTATCAATTTGACTCATGCACGTGCCTTCAATTATTCAACTAAAGTTATAAGAACGTTTTGTTTTGTTTTTAAAGACATATCTTGTTTGGTTGATTTTCCTATATATTAAAAGTAGTTTTGTTTTATCAACTTCACTACTATAATGTAGATCCCCACGGACAGGTCCCAAGAAAATCTTCAATTGCGGCGGGCCTATCGTCCCTCACAGGATTAAAGGGTCCTCTCAAATAAGGTCTTGGAAATGGAACTTGCATCCGTTCTGCCTTTAGATTGGCCTTTTCGTCATATGAAAACATCGACTATTCCTCTACATGAAAAAAGGGCAATCTCAATCTCAAAGATGACCACCACAGTAAAACTCTAAATTTTGTAAGGTATTAATCTTGAGATTGAACCTTTAGTCATGTGAGGGACGATATCTACACAGTACTGTAGTTCTTCGGTTTTAAATGTGTGTTTTGCTGTTAAATGGAAAGAAATTTAGTTCGAATGGTGAAAGGTCAAAAAATAAATTGAAACTGCCCTAGAACCAACAAGCCATCTTTGTACATTTTTGTTTTTGTTTTATTTCTATGTTTTGATGATTTCGCATGATTTCGACAGACAATTCGAAAAAGCGAAGCGGGCGGCAGCGGGTGTTGTGCCGCCGTGGATTATGTGGTGTGTTTGGGGCATTAAGGCTTACGACCCTGTCTCTTTAGCAGCTTTAGAAGGATTTTTAGAGTGTCTCTTATTTTGCTAGCAACTTGCGAATTGAGGTGGAGTCTGGATCCCTTCGCAACCCTTATACAATACGGCTAGTATAAGATAGCCATTCCGGGTTTCCTTGTTTTATATTTGACGCTTATAAATCTTCAATTTGACAAGCTGTTCTTGTGTAGTTGAGCTATAAAATTTATTTTTTTTTAGAGCTTCTTTAGCTTTCCAACCATATATAATATGCAGGTGTAACATTCTACACTTTTGCCTAAAAATTTGTTCCAACTAAGGCCATATTTAGAAAAATTAGATCTGCGGGACACAAAAAATTTAACAACTCATCTTTGAATTCAATTTTTGAAATAACTTTTGGCACGGAATTCCAGGCAAACTTTAAAGAGGAAGTATCGGAATTCCCATGAATTACTTAATTTTGCATTAAGTATTAGAATCCATGATTTTTTAGGTTACAGTACGGAAATTCCAAGTTAGAAGGTATTTTGTAATTTGTTACGGAAATTCAGGACTTTCTTGAAAGCAATTGGCTACCGAAATTCCATGTCGTCCATTAGAATGGCCCATTAGGAGGTGTATGACCCCTCATTTTTTTCTTTTTTGAAGCTCTACAAGATGAACTTGATTTGATTGCCACAGAATGTTCAATTTGACCCTGGAATGCTATATAAGAACCTGAAAAAAACTGACTGACCGGCCGACCCACGGCATGCCCGAACATGTTCGGGCCTCTTGATTAAACTTTTAAAAATGGCCTGCGCGTGCCTGCGCGGGCCCGCACAGTTTCGGACCATGTTCGGGCCAATTTCGAAAACTTGCTACGATCGCGCGTGTAATTTCAGACCCAATATTTATATTTTTAAATTCCTTATTTGAGCAAAACAAATTTAAAAATGTTCATCTTTTTCAATTATATTGTTCAATATAAAGTAATCATCTATTTTCCCAATTTTAGGAAATTATTAAAAAGAATGATTTGAATCTTACATAATATGGTCTTCTTTTTATTCTTTATCCCGTTCCCTTTTCTTGTGGTGTTCTTCTATTCGAAGCAGAATTTTTCTGGATCGTTTTTTGTACTGTTATACAACTTTGTGAATCAAACTTCGACGATCGAACCAATCCAACAAAATCGAACGCAATCGACCGATTGAAATTCGATTGTTGAACGCAATCGAATCTCAATCGAACGTCAAAATTCTGGGTAATATTCGATTGTTGTTCGCCTGGTTCGATCGTCGATTCCGTTCGATTGACATCGTCTTGCTTTATTCTTGCAGCTTCCCAACATCCAAACTCTCAAACATCACAAGCCGAATGAACTTACTTTCGATTTCCCGTAGAAATTATGCGATGAACAATCTGGGGTCAATGAATCGACGATCGAACGCAATCAAAAGCAATCGAACATCAATCGAACGCAATCGAACATCAATCGAATCTGAAAATTGCAGTAATATTTTCGATTCGATAGCGTTCGACAATCGAATTTCAATCGATCAATTGCGTTCGATTTGGTTCGACTGATTCGATCGTCGATTCCGTTCGATTGAGATCGTCTGGTAATGAAAATATTTAACAATGGATGATGATAAACCAGGAAAAGTAAATAAAATTAAATACATGGCCCGAACATGGTCCAAACAAAATGTTCGGGCCGATTCAATAATACTTTTTTGTGGCCCGAGCATGGTCCGAACAGGCCCGAACATGTTCGGGCCATGCCGTGGGTCGTGACCTGGCCTGGCTCTCAGCTAGCGACTCCAGAAGTCATGCAACTTTCGTTGACGTCAAACCAAATGTTTCATTTTTCCGTGAACTTTGAACCCTTGGAACTTATTTTCTATGTATGCTAAAGCGTTCCGGTTTTTACTAAATGAAAGCACATGATCTTAGCTTTCCAGCGGTATATAACACTGTGGACATGGGCTAGACGGCAAAATTGGTAAAATGCCAAACGTTTTGCAACATTTTGAAAATTGTTTGCCGACGGGAGAAAAAAAATTAGCAACTATCGAAGAACAAATGTGTCTGGAAACGGAGAAAGTATTTGGAGCTGAAACTTTGTATGTTTATCAAAAAGGGAGGATTCAAAAATCACAATCGCTAATTCTATTCTTCATTGTCATGTAGTTTTTTAACTTTTTTGCTTCTTTAGCATGGGAATGTCCCAAAAAAAAGTTTTTTATGTGCCGATGGATTTTTTCATTTGGGTTTCTCCTTTCAGAAAACTTTTCTTTACTCATAAGTTTTTGTTCCTCCATTCCAGAGGCCCCTTGAAAATGGGTCTACCAACTCCAACCTTTCCAAGCTATTTTCTTCAAAACAAAAATAAACAATGCAATGTCTTCTTTCAAAAAAATATATCTTCGTTTTTGATAAACATACTAAATATTTTACAAATATTTTTATATAATAATATTTTAACACCATCAAAGAATTCTCCCTCTAAATTTGAGGTCTCTAGCTACACTAGAAAAAGAGATATGCAAAATTTAAGAGGCATGACTGGAAAATTTCTTTTTTGCGAAGCGAATTTATGAGCGAAGCAGTTTTGCTATATTGTGCACGTACCTTTAACTTCTATCCCAAGCGAAAATTTGCCATAAAATTTGCTATATAAATCACATCTTCAAACCGATGATTTTATCAAAATGACCTTGAATGGTTTGGCTTGAAGCTACGAAAACTTTCTCGGTTTGGTAGCTAGGACTGCGAAAAATGCCGTTTTAAAATGGTGTACCCTAGCAGTGAACAGCAACAAAATTACCGGAAGCCGAAACACGGACTTATAATCTGAAGTTGATCAAATTGGCGCGCGGGCGGCACGCATCTAAGCAATCTAAGCAGTGGTTCTTCGGTTTTTAAATGTTTTTTTTGCTGTTAAATGGAAAAAATTAGTTTTGAACGGTGACAGAAAGGATCTTCATATCCCTTGCTTTTAACGCAAGTATCAAGTATCAATAAAGTCAATCATGAGGAGAGGTTTTTGCAAGTCACACGCGGCAGAGGAGTGCTCTTTTAGTGAACGAACTTACCTTGCAAAACCAAGTAGATATTCTATGATAAAGAAGTACGGACGTAATCAAATTTGTCGAATTTGTCAAGAAATAATAAACTGCCCAAGAACCAACAAGTCATCTTTGTACGTTTTTGTTTTTGTTTTATGTTTTGATGATTTCGAATAAAAATGTTCGATCGTTCGATTTTATTAAGGCACCATTTACACTAGAATAACTAGAAGGAAAAAAGAGCGATGCACAGGCGGCGCGCGGTGGGTGTTGTACACTGACCTTTATATAACCCTGGACCAACAATATCTGCCATCTTTGATTGGAGTTTTTTTAGAATTGGTACCCAAGGAGAAGCCATTGCAATGTTAAAAATTAACGTCTAACGCCGCTACATCATCAAAAGAATTTGAGGAAAAGTAGACCTAGCGCTCTCGATGCATTTACACCGCTATCGAGTAGTGCCGACATTAGGGTACCAATTTTCAAAAAACTCCGATCAAAGATTTTGCTTGGCTGGGATTGAGAAGCTTTGTCCAGGGTATATAAAGGTCAGTGGTGTTGTACCGCCGTGGATTATGTGTGTTTGGGGCATTAAGGCTCTTACGACCCTCCTGTCTCTAAAGCGGCTTTATGAGAGGGATTTTTAGAGTTCTCTTATTTTGCTAGCAACTTGCGAATTGAGGTGGAGTCTGGATCGCTTCGCAACCCTTATACAATACGGCTAGTTTTCTTTTTTGACACATTTTTCGAATTTTTCCAAGCTATTTTCCTAACCTTTTTTTTGACATTTTATTTAGTCAAATTTTTGACACTAAAATTTGAATATCTTTACAACCACTAATCCTCTGGAGGCCTATGACCCCTCATTTTCTTTCTTTTTCAAAGCTCTACAAGATAGGATAGATTTTGAAAAAAAAATTGAAACTTGAAAAATCTTCTGGAGTTGCTATCTCCTCCAGCCCCAGTCTGGCTGGCTGAATGATACCGATACTATTAAATAAAAGCTGAAAATTGTCTTAAAACATGGCTCTAAAGAAAAGAAAAAATTCTTACCAGTTGAGATAGAGTTGTCCATTTTGCGTGCACTGGAGAAGAAAAAGGCTAACCAAAAGCTGCTGAGAAGAGACACGAAGAGACCAAAAGAAAGATAATTCGCAGTTTCACTCCACTTCTCCGACTACCATTATTAATCGAACACATGAGATAGCTTAATGCTTATTTTTCTTTACGAGCTTGCCAAGCGGACACTTTTTTTGATATTATGCTCTTGATGAAAATGTCGAGGCGTGGACTAAATTTAGATCTTTAGCAACCACTTTTGTTTACGACATGAAGACAGACAGACAGGTCAAAGACAAAGAACAGGACGAGTAATCTCAGCACTGGAATTGTCACTTGCAAGGTCATTCAATCCATCAACACCTTATTTCATACTTTACTTTTTTTATAATGAAGACCCCATACAATATTGTGGCAAATGATCTGATTTGGTGAGTATTTTTTTAAACAGGTTTATAGCCACCACAAATAACAGTCTAAAATTAAAAATTGTGTAAACAACTTTTTGCACAATGAATAGTTTAGGGGTCAAAAATGGATTTAAATCTCAGACCCTAGAAATTGGCACCTGTTTGTTGTTTGTGTATTTTACATACCGTCAACTGCTCTAACTTGGGACAATTGGTCGAAACATGGGATGGGAACTGTTGACATCTGGCCTGTATTTTCACTTACTGTTTAAATCTCTGTGACAAAAAATTTGTTTTGATAACTCCACCAAACTTATCAATCATACTTATCATTCTGTCATAACATGAAATGTGTATCAAAGATTAATGCTGTGAAAGCGCTATATTGTTTGCCTGATGACTCTCAAGCAAAAAAATGCGCCGCAAAACTTTTCTAAAGAAATTCATGAAAAAATAACCCGGCGCTTTTTAATTATTATTATTATTAAAATGAATATTACAGGTTGTAGGCACTCAGTGGGCCTCTAAACTGATCTCAATTTACAAATTTTGTGTATCGAATTTCTTTGGATGGCTTTTCCATGCTTCTTTCAACTTTTCTTTGAAGCCTTTTATGGAAACAGCAGCTACCACCTCAGACGGCAATTTATTCCACGTAGGGATGGTTCTGTAGTAGAACGACTTTGTTTGCAGGCCGCGGAATCCATCACTTGCAAAGTTTGGCTGCAGTTCAACTTTGTGTTGTCGTGTGTTGTCGATTCGGACGTTAATGAAATTAACTTTCTCAAAGCTATGAGAAATTGCCTAAAATTTGAGCCATAGATGAAAAAGTTTGAGCCAAGCCAACCTTGAGAACTAATTTGATGATCAACTTCCCAAGAAAAAGATCTACAGGGGAGACGGGACCCACCTAGATCCGCACACTGCCGAATAGGCTATTTCCCGGAATTTTGCCGGACCTCAAACACTGACCCATTTACATGTGCGGAATTGTTTTTACCTTAGCGTATAAACAAGGCCTTAAAAATCAAAGCGCTTTCTCAGGAATTAAATGACAAACTTTGGTTGGTTGATTTTGGCTGCTGCACGTTTTATATTGTTTCAAACTTTCAAGTTTTAATTAATTGTCTTGCGAACTTGATTCAGGTAACTTTCATCCTTGTTGTTGCAAATACATCCTGTAGATGACTGATGTTGTTTTTTCTGAAAGCTTGATTTCCTAGTGTGACTAACTGTTAGAGCAGTTGACGGTACCAGAACAGGCTTAAAAATGAATTTTTTTTCTCCAAAGTTATGTCATGTTGGAAAGCATTTTTCATGCTCGTGTAGAAAAACATTACAACGCATATCTGAAAATGAAGCCAAAAAAAGTTATTGCGGAACGATGCTTGCAATCTTAAATCTGCTTTTTGTGTAAATGATCATGAATCAAATGTTTTATCCATCCATCTAAATTATTTTTGGCTGTGTGCATTGTTTTTGTAAGTATCCCCCTTATTAAAAATCAATTAATTCATAAATTTTTATTTCACTTTAGGAAAGATCACATTCAGAAAGAATACACAGCTGCAAACCAATGGGATGATAAATGGGGCTTCCTTTCATCGTTTATTTCAAAAGAAGTTTACAATGAGGTATATACACGTTTTTTTAAAGAACCTTAACTTGGCTCCGAGCCTGGAATTCCTTATTTTTCCAGAGAGTTTCAGCCTCAAAGCTCCCCATCAAGTTCTTTTTTACTTAGCTGCATTCAGAATGTGGATAAGCATTGACCATTTTCAGCCTTAAGTTCCTTATAATCGTGTTCTTTATAAAAAAACTGTGTCATCTTGATCATTGAATTTTTTTTATTAACTAGTTGAGAATCTCCACATTTGTTTGGAAAAGAAATTGTGAATGTCCTGCCATGGAATAAGCCATAATACAGTAGCAGATTAGTCAAAAATTAGCAATAGACTTTTTTTTTGTTTTGTTTAAGTTTCTTAACTCTTGCAATTATGTAAGCAAACGTTCGATTTGAAGATCATCTCTACAGGTTCAAAGGTTTGTTTCCATAATGGGGGGAATTACGTAACTTAACAAAACACAAAAAAAGCTCCATACTTCAAACGCATCACTTCAATATTTGTTTTTTCTATTAGAAATCTGATGATACTGATACCAAGCCATCCAAAAGTAAAAAAAAATCTTCAGAAGGATTGAAGCTTCCACCGATCCACAGTAGAAGTGTTCCTGATAAATCATCTAAACCATTTCCACGAACATCCACACAATTTATCGGCTGGAAATCACAAGATGCTGAAAATAATTTGGAAAAATATGGGCGGTATACAAAACCTACTAAAACTTTCTTGTCAGAAATGCAATGGCCTCATGAAGCAATCGTATGAATATTGGGCTTGATTTTTAATCAATTGTTTTCATTGATTTTTGCAGTTCTCTATCAACCCTCTCCGGTGCAGGACAACTTCAACGAAACTTTTGTAGGCCGTAAAAACCTTACAAGGTTGGATTGTAACACGTCGCCATGGTTAAAGCTAATTCATCAAAGTTTCTAATTGTTAACCAAAATTAATACCAAATGAGAAAGGCAACTCTCTCTCTAAGACAGTCAATTCTCTCTAATTCGAACCTCTATTATTCGAATCTTTCTGTAATTCGAACTAAAATATTAGCCCCTTCAACTGAAAAAGTGGTTTAAATTTTTTCTCTGCAATTCGAATCGTTCTCTAATTCAAAGAAAGTTTTGGTCCCTTGAAGATCGAATTAGAGAGAGTGACTGTATGAAGTATGATTTTGACATCAACTGATTTTTCTACCTTAAAATTTATCGACTCTTCTTTTTATTGTACTGACACGACAAAAATAATATTTTGGTTGCAAGCAAATAAGCACTACAAAATTGAACAATATTTTTGTTCTTAGAACAGATTTTTCGACTACACGCTTTTAAGAATAGTGTTCAAGTTTTCTTAGAAATTTTCCGAATCTGAAGGTTAGATATTCATTCTAAACATATTCTTATTTTTCATAAAAATTTTTCTTTTAATAATATCTAAGATATCAAGAGCTTTTTTGGATGCTTCAACCCTTTGGTAGGATTTGTCTGTGCATCAAGAGCCATTGAACTAGCAAAATATATCTATAACAGGCGGTTCTATTCTTAGACTTTTTTGTGCGAATTATGACTGTCTTTTGATTTTTCCCACCCTATATTCTTACTGATTCGAAAAATCTCACCCTCAAGGTGTTCTTAAGATATTCTTATCATCTAGTCGATTTTCACCCAGATATTCTTATAGGAACTATTCTCATTAAAAAACGTGTATATATCCTTTAAACCCAATCATTTTAAGGTATCAATATTCTTTAGGGTTGATTTTTATATGACAGTAATTTTTTTGAGACGTAATTTAGATTTTATTTTCATACTTAATTATGGTAATCAAGGGAGAAAGGTAATTTTGATTTTCTTGAATTTTTTTGTATTTTAATAAAATAATTTTTAAAAGAAACTGATTTTGTTTTATTTAATTTAATATTTAAATTACTGATTTTTTTACAATGAACACCACTATTCATTTTTATAATTTCAAAGATCATTATATTTTTTTGTCAAAAAATTTGTGTTTTTTCATTTCATTTACCCTTCGACCGATAAAATGCCATCACTCTGTATCTTCAAATTTTCAATTTTTCAAACCCTTTCGTCCCGTTTATTAGGCAACTGAGAGTAATTGGTTGAAAGCTAAGGGTAAGGGAATCAAAATTACTTAGGTTCCAATTTTTTTTCGGACACTTTGGTGTGATTTTCGGACAAATATGACGGTCTTTAAGATTAGAGCAATACAGATATATAACATAACAATACAGATGGTTTGTGTGGAATGTATTTGATTCTCTTTCCAAGTGTTTGATACGTGCGACACATGAATAATCTTGTCTCAGCCTTCACAGAAGACCCTTTTACTACTGCAGTGCGCTCTGAGAGAGGTGTATAATCCAAAGACTTAGTGCTAAGTAGGCTATTTTAACACATTCCCCCTGATATGTTTTGATAAGGGGATGCGTATCGTGTATAATATACCCGTCTGAGATTTACCCCAAATTTCAGCAAATTTTGGGTACCTTATTGGTCCAGCGCGCAGCAGAATGGACCTTTAAAAAGCAACTGATCGAAAAGATTTTGTTTTTGTCGGGGCCTGTGTGCGCAATGAATTAACAAGTCCAGGCTAAACCAACCGCCGATCTAGAATTTTTGCCCCGCCGCCTACCCACGCGATGTTTGACCTATGTTTTGGATTGAATTGGTAGTAGAGTCAAATTTCCCGGTTAGATTAAAGGGTTGTTTCAGGTAGGGTTAGGGCTAGGGTTGGGGATGGGAGTTAACCCCTGGTTTTAGCCCCCGGGTAGAGTTGGAGTAAATACCATGTTTATAAGCAACTTTGAACTCCTTAATTCAGTTGTGACTCGATGGCCGAGTGGTTAAGGCTCTGGCGTTCTAACTATATGTGCTTTGTATATAGTGGGTTCAAATCCCATCACCGGCAATAGTTTCGAAATTTCGGGAAATGCATCAAAAACTTTCAAAACTTAGCAATATAAAGAATACAAAGAAAGTGTCAAAGAATAGAAGCTCAGAGTGGAGGATGGGAAGGAAATTCTTTTGCGTCACTTAAGGAACCCGATACGAACGACATTCGGTTATTGCCACGTCAGCTGGACCTTCACGCCGCTCCGGCTTCTTGTTGGTATATATTTTCGCGTGCTACAAATTTTCGCGAATCGCGAAATTTTTTCGAAAAAACGTGTTTCGCGTGTATTAAATTTCGCGATTGCCGACTTCTGGAAAATTTTCACGTGTATTAAATTTCGCGATTCACTAAACTAGGTATTTTCAGAAAGTGGGAATATAAAGCAAGAAAAAGACTGATTTTGCTTGAAACACAACGTTTTTGATGTAGAAATACTAACAAAATACTAAGAAAAAAATTTTCGCGTGTATTTAATTTTGCGATTTTGTAAAATTTTGAAAAATTTAAACAGTATTAAATTTCGCGAAAATTGACCAAAAAACTCGCGAAATTAAGTACCCGCGAAAATTTGTAACACGCGAAAATATATACCAATAAGGTAAACTGTTTCAATTTTCTTAAAAAGGTTCAGAACATCCAGGTATTTAAACTTTCAATTCAAATTTAATGAAATTTAAAGATCTCTCATATGAAACTTAGAATAAATCAAGTTTCTAAAACTCGAAAACACAAAAACGGAGGTATAACTCCTGGACGAGAATTTTATACATGATCATAGTCATTATAAAAACACTGGTCTTGAACTAGAAGGCTTTTGTCTTTTTATATTGTTAAAAAATAAAGCTTACGTTCCAAAATCGATTTATTTTGCAAACTTTTTGATCATGTGATTAGAAAAAAAAACTAATCCCATAAGGAGATTTTGGTAACGTGATCAAAAAGTATGCAAATCGCAACTTGTCTTTTTGTTTCCAACAAGAGGCTACAAAAAGCAAACAAAAAAAAAAGCTAAAGCAATACTGCCAGACCCTGGTCTTATAATGACTTTGGTCAAAACATATCAGAGGGGATGTGTACAGCCTGACTGTTACCGTACTTAATCATTTAAAAAGTGGAGGGGGGGGCAACCTCGTCCCCATGACGATTTGCTTTTTATATAGGATGTAGCAAATCGATTCGAAACGACCATCAAAATTATAAAAAAGTGAGAATCAGGCCCTGGGAACGAGGTTGGAGGGGGGGGGCTAATTTCAGGTAAAGATCGAAATTGAATTTCCATTCCTTAAATCTCAAAACTCAATATAATTTGCAGCGGAAACAAAAAAGGCTGTAACTTTCGATGGCATTTGAAAAGACGATATCGGCTTCCGAATTCTTCCCGAATGATTACACATGATGCATTGCGCAAAAAAATTCACAAAGTCGATATCGTCCGTGAATTCTTTTGCGCAATGCATCATGGGTAATCATTCGGGGAGATTTCTGAAAGCCGATATCGTCTATTGAATACGAATAGCAGATTTGTGCTTGTTGAAAAGAGATTCATAAGTGGAATTTTATGAAATTGAAAAATGACATGCCACAAAAGAATCGTCTTATGTTGTCGTTAGTTTCTGTACAACTTGTATACCGTAAATCCTCGAATAAGCGCCCGGGCGCTTATTTAATTTTTCAGGCTCTAAGGGGGGCGCTTATTCAAGCGGGGCGCTTATTCGAGGATTTACGGTACCACAATAATTTAATCGACTTGCAATGGGACAGGTCATCAATGTATGAACCCAATTTCCTCCTTTCTAATGACCCCCGTCTTAGGGGTGAGGTGTAGAATCGTACCAAAACACACTTACCCTTATAAAGGTTCGGGGTACCTTAAAGGAAGAAATTTTGGCGGAAAGAAAATTTGGCGGATTTGGCGGATTTGACTGAAATCCGCCAAATTAAGTTCCCGCCAAAATTTCTTTTTTCCGCCATCCGCCAAATTAAACATTTTGAAAATATGATCTCTTTTAAGGTGTTTTTGCTATTTTTTCGCTGTTTTGACGCCATCTTAAGGTTAAATTTTTAAGCGACCGCCAAATTAAATTCCCGCCAAATTTAGTTTTTTCGTCCATCCACCAAATTAAATTCCCTCTGAAAAAACTTTTTTGGCCATCCGCCAAATTAAATTCCCGCCAAAATTTCTTCCTTTAAGGTACGTTATAAGACCAGGATAGATTTTAAAAGGGAGAGCTCATCCTCGTTTCCTGTGCATTATCAGCTTTTTGATGCTTACTGGTAGCGCTAGATAATACCACCAGGGGATTATCTTAGTATTATCTTATAATTATCAGTAACGTAAATAAAGCCTGGGATACATGGGGACGAGGTAGGATTTTTAAAAGAATATTTAATCACAAAGCCTTGGTTGATTTTGGAGTTCTTTTGTATTTCTAACCTGTAAATTTTCTGAAAAGACTTTTCAAAAGTTCTTAAGTAGGTGCAATTAGTATATGTAATCACATGATAACGAGTGCAATTAGAATATAAGAATAAGAAAAAATAACCCATCGTGCGATTACATATACTACAGTAAGCATATAATTTATGTCATCTTTCTACAAAATTTGTCTTTGCAAAGGTACTGAAAAGAAAAATCAAAATATAATAGCCGCATTCTTTTTCACCGTTCAACACAAAGATACTGAAGAATAATGGCTTTCAAAATCAGTATTGAAAATCCTCCTTGAGGAGATAAATTGACATTTTGTATACATCGTGTCAACAAAATACAAGTAGGCCAGACCTTATTTTCTTTTGAATGGCAATGGATGTCAAAATATCATAACATTGAAAATATGATATAATAAAGAATATCAAAATACACAATACAAAATACAAAATTAAAGAAAATATTAAAAAAATAACCGACGTATAATCAACTAAAATTTAGCAAGTCCAAATTTGATGTTTTAAATTGTGTCGGTAAGAAAATGCAGAATCTTCTGACTTGCATAAACCTATCAACACTTAGGGGTGCGGTCGAATTTTAAAGCCTTTGGTAATAAATCTAATCAAAGGTAATCAGGACTGATTGTGCCGTTATAACGATTTCCTGTTGGTTAAATGCGAAAACATTCAAAATATAGAGCTTTTCATAAATTACGTCACAAACAAGCCTCGTTTCGAAATTATTGCCATGGTGATCAAACCCATCGGATTTTAATAAAATCACTTTCTATTCATAAAAAAATCATTTGATGTCTCAAGGGACAAAATCACCATTGTAATTGTTTGAATACGAGGCAAGTGATGTTCGTGAAAAGGCCTATTAGGCCAACGGAAAGTCGTTATCATAAGCCCGGTGGTCCTGATAACCTATGATTCTTTTCGACCGTGAAATGACCTATTAAAGTCTATAATCCAAAAACATTTCATCGTCGTTCATTACCAAGAAAATGAATGACCAAACACGGGCTGAGTTGGATGTGCAACACCGTAAACCATCGTCGAAAAAAGATCTACTCTCTTGGTTTGTTCCTCGATGACGAATCTTAGTATGGAAGTTAAAGGAGGTTCGCAGGTTCCACTATAGCGTCTTATACTTTCCTCGTATGCCAAATATTTTCACGTTATGAATTCGAAACGAAATACTTTCAGATATTCGGGCCCAGTCTTCCGTTCCAATACGAGGCTTGCTTGTAGATTATACTTGTCTTTCATCACTTCAACGATCTCGTCTAAATAAAAATGTTATATTTTTAAAGCTTTTTCTTTCTTTTTTTTTGAGCTTGTTGAGGTTTTGAATACAGTATCAAATGGATGTAAAACAAGTGATACTTTTATGGACCTACCTGGTTATGCCATTAACAAATATAATTGATATCTATGTGAGCATGACCGTTAAACAGAACACAAATAGTGACGATCGATCAAAATTAGTCGTTTGTTTCTTATAAAAAAACGTTAAGAAACCAAAATTTCATGCTCTTGAAATAATCTTTCATATTCAAGACTTCGTGAGCAAAAAAAACATCTTTTTCATTAAAAAATTGAGTAATTTGGCTAAGAACATGGATGTATGCTTTTATTAATAGTGATTCTTATAAATAAAGATGCGTTTTTTTAGCTGAAAAATTCTTTTTTTACAAAACCTGCTTGGCATCTTTTACCTACTTTCATGTAAAAATGAAAAAAACAATGATCAATGTTATCCACCCTTTTTTAGCCATTTTTGGCCCATTTGCCAAAAACATTTTTTCGAAAATCGGGCTCCCGTCACATTTTATGGGTTTAAAGTTAGCATCTTTGCAAAAAATAATAAAGAATGAAAGAGCCAATCTCGAGCAAAGCTATACCTAAGTAATTGATAATGGCTTATAAAAAAATCTAATTTGGCCAGTTTTTCTATAAAACCCGCCAAGCAACCAAAATTTCATGTCTTACCACATAACTCCACCCTCTGAGGAAAAAAATTATCTCATAAAAAAATGACTTGACTAAGACATGATGTATGTATTAATAGTATTCTTATAGATAAACATGCGTTTTTTAGCCAAACAGATTTTTTTGCAAAAATCTGCTTGAGTCATTTTTACCTATATGGTACCCTACGGGCATACAAAAACAGAAAAAATTAATGACCCACCAATTTCACAAAGCTAAAAAACCGTTTTTAGCCGTTTTTTTGCCCAATTGGCCCAAAAAAATTTTTTTTTAAAATCGGGCTCCGTCACATTTTGGCCACTACCATTTTGCACCTTTGTACCAAAAATCAAAAGATTCCTATGATTCAATCCTGAGAAAAGTTGGTAACAGACGAACGAACGAACGAACTAACGAACCAAGGAACTTGAACGAACGGACGAACGGACTAACACAGGTTAATTTATAGGACCTCCACCGGGGTAGGTCCAAAAAACGAGGGGTTTTAGCCTATGTCGAACTTATCAGATGAAGAGATTTATAATTGTAGTTTCATTGTCTTTTAACGAGCGTTGCTCTCCTTCGCATGTTTCCGACGTACTTGCTCTATTGTCTTAAATCCGCCAGTTCAAAAGTGTCTCTGAAAATCCAGAGGGTTGCAATTGAAATTCAAAGGGTATATCTTTGAAAAACTATAATAGGAGGGTTAGAATAGGAGGGTTTCTACTTAACAAACATTTTATCCGGGGGTACGAGACGAGGTTTGCCAAAGTTTGGAAATCAACCCTTAGAGAGATTGAATTTCGAAAATGTTGTCCATTTTTTGACGTTTTTGTAACCCTTAGAGATTTTCTTTTCCCAAATTTCACTCAAAACTTTCAAACTTTAGTCCAAATTTCAAGAATTTATGACCCTTTGAGAGAATTGATTTTTGATTTTCGTAATTTTGGAACCCTTTCAGAGACTCAATTGATTTTTAATGGTTTTTGTACCCCTTTGAGGGACTTTCGAGAGTGTGAAATAGGGATCCTTATGGCTTGCACATATCCAGTACCTATTTTGCCTAAGTACCCCTCCCGGATTTTACAATATATATTGCAGGCATGGGATAACAATTAGCATAAAGTACTGTAAAATAAATTTAATTATACCTGGTTTATTTTGCTCAAGAAGCAACAGATAAAAACAGCCTTCTTCTGATAACAATTCTGGTACTATTGGCAAGAACTTGTCGATAACCTAGAAAGAAATTAACAATTCTTATATATATTTTTCTGGGTACTAAATTTGCTGAGAAACGTGTTTCGCGAGTACCACTTTTTGTAATTTTTCGCCTGTATTAAATTTCGCGATACAATAAATAGGATATTTTTAAAGAAAAGTGTTAAAACAAGAAAAGAGTGATTTAACTTGAAACATAACATACTAAGTTCCAAATATAGTATCAAAATTGTAACAAAATATCTTTGATCCCTTATTAAATTTTATTCTCTCTTCAATTTAAAAAATCGCGGTTTTCGCCTATTTTGAAAAATTTCCCACATATTTTATTTCGCGATTTTATGCTTTTAAAAATTTAAACAGTACTAAATTTCGCGAAATTTTGCTTAAAAACTCGCGAAATGAAATACACGCGAAAAATTAGTACATGGAGTGGATATTAATTTTAGCTTCGAATAGATCAACTTTATTACTTTAATGGGATAAACTTTCACGTGGATTTAAATTTCGCAGATTTCGCGGATTTGGGTGTCATCCGCGAATTTAAGGGCTCTGACCATAGTCAAAAATTGATTTTGGTATTTGAGCATAAAAGTTATGTTTCAGGTCCTGTTACACTTTTAACAAAGAGTTGCCTTTACAAATTGCTTTTTGATCAAATCCCTTAAAAATAAGTAAGAATTTAATTACAAAAATGACGTTATGAACTTTAAAAAGACGTTAATAATGTTGCATCACCCTCTTTTATAAAAAGTTTTAATCGGTAATTAACCTTTTTGTTTCGAAATTTTTTCAAACTGTCCGCAAAGAATTGAACTGTTTTAAATATTTCGGGAAAATTTTCTAAATTGATGTATCAAAAGTAATAGCTGTTTTTCTTTGAACAATTGGGATGAAAAATTGGTCAAAAAGCACTTTTTTCAAGATCTTGAGACAAGCAAGCTTTTAGAAAAACTTTCCAGAATTATATTCTTAGTTCGGTAAAAGATACACCATCTACCCAATTTTTTTCTCAAAATATTTCTTCTTCGACCAAAATAAGCTCTTCAAAGTTGAAATACTCTTCGTCGCAAAAGTTCTCATTTTATTCTTCGTCAAATTTTTTCTTTGCGATTCTTAAATTTTGAGACTGAAGGAAAGTTGGCTTAACAGAAAATGTATAACATGTCAAAGTTTTGTTAGCTACATCAGGCAGAAATTTATATTTTGTACATGAAAAATATCAAAATTCACTATGGTCAGAGCCCTTAATTCCAAATGGAAAATTGGAAAGCCTTATCCGCAAAATATTTCTAAACAAAACTCAAATAATGTCAAATAAATACTTTTTGAATGTTTACTGGCATCAAAGAGGCGCTAATAATGTGTATTTCAACAACCAACATGCACGGTTTGATGGTAAAAGGCATAAAGTCGTGAAAATATTGTCACCCAATAGTGCAAGCCGAGAAATTTAATACCCGCGAAAATTAATCCCATTAAAGTAATTTAATGGAAGGATTTTAGCATGAGCGCTCCTGTGTTTTCGATATCGTCGTCGAAAAGAATTTTCCATGTATTTTCGTTACCAGTCTCCACAAAAGCTATTGGTAAAAGGAAGTGTGTGAAATATTTTATAAATTTATTCTTCACCTCTCTGCCATCGACACCACCAGCCCAAGAA
Organism: Clytia hemisphaerica; assembly: GCF_902728285.1. NCBI lineage: Eukaryota > Metazoa > Cnidaria > Hydrozoa > Leptothecata > Clytiidae > Clytia > Clytia hemisphaerica. Next base: position 1,169,994 of record NW_027104184.1, read on the forward strand.
GCTAACAAATCCTTGCTGCCTACCTAATTAAAAAAAACAACAAAAACAATGAGTTTATAGCTATATATATTCACGTTTGGTGTGCACTCTTTCTTTTCGTGTCATAAAAAAGAGTACACACTCATCGTTAAATTAATTGCAATAAAAATGTAAGGGTAGCAGGAGAGAACATTCATATCTAATGACTTGAAATGGAAGAAGGAAAATTTCGAACAAACGCATTATTCACGCACGATTCATACAATAGACGATATCGGCTTTCCAAATTCTCCTCGAATGATTACCCATGATGCATTGCGCAAAAGAATTCACGGAAGATATTGACTATCCGTGAATTTTTTGCGCAATGCATCATGGGTAATCATTCGGGGAGAATTCGGAAAGCCGATATCGTCTATTAAAGAATTATTTTTATTGTCTGGACTAGAAATAATGATTCGAAAGCGAAGAAACGACCTGCCTTCACTGAGACTTCTAATGGTTTATATGATTGAGTGATTGGGGCTTTTTTGTAGTCTTTTGTAGTCCCTTAAAATTGACAATAAATTAGACCAAAGTAGGATACACGTTTTTTTATGAGAGCATCCAAATTTTTGAAGCCTTCGGATGTTCCTAACTTTCTGAGTTTCAAACCTAGAATTGTTCTCATTTTCACCATCTTGTGAGCATTTTTGTCCATTTCCCATATAAATCAGGTGAGCATTGAAGCCTTATGTCCTTATATAGTTTTATTCTTATAAAATGTGTACCTCAGACGAAGGGGTGACAACGTAGGGTGGATTGAATATCAAAACATCAATATTCTTGCGCATTCTCTTGCAAAAACTACCAACCTGAATATTTAAAGATTACTTCATTTTTATTTGACAAGTTTGTATACATAGTCAAACGTGTGCAACGCACTGGTCTCAACTTCAGTGGCTTAAAATTTTATAGACCCTATTGTACCAAAGCAAACAAAACAAACTAGTGCCTGATGCTTATCCCCTAAAATTCAAAACTCCCCAGATATTCACTCCAGGAACAAGTGCGCCAAACTTCAGCCAAATCCGACCTTTTTTGAAATCTCCAGGCTGCCCCAAAAGTTTTGCTCTTGTTTTGGCGAAGGACTCGTCCCCAGGCCAAAAAAATCAAGATTTCAAAAAATGAAAAAAAACAAATCTTACCATTTTTTAAGTCTCCAGGGTGCCCCAAAGTTATAGCCTCGTTTTGGCTAAAAACTATTACCAGGCCCCAAAAACCAATATCAGACAGAAAGACACGCAAGTCCGCACACAATTTGTAGGAGTAAAATTTCACTTACTAAATAATCAGTAGTCACCTCAACGGTAACCTTGTTTTCAAGTGACGTCTTTCGTGTACAGTATGATGCATGGAAATTGATGTCACTAGCACTAATAATAAAAAATCAATTATTCAAAATAGTCACCTGAAGGGAATTCCAGTCAATCTATCAAGACAAAATCTAACCAAAATTCTCAATCACCCAACTAAAATTTCGAAAAAAAGGTATTAGATGAATATTTGACTTCGTGACACAGATATTGTATGTTAATTGATTTGTCCAAAAACGAATCAGTGATCATGTGTATTTTAAGGATAAACTGCTTTCTTATAATTTTCAGGTTCAACTTATAAGCCCTCTCTGAAAATTGATTGGGCTTGAACTAACTTTTAAGACTCAAAAGATAAGAAAATAAACTTACAAACAACAAATTCCGGGAGTGATATGTTTTGCAAGAAATGTAATCACAATACCAGATCCTGGACCAAGCTCCAAAGCAATACAAGGTCTATCAATAAACAAGATAAACGGTAGTTAGCTAATTTACCTTCAACAATCAATTCAAATTCATATAAACAAAAAGGAAAAGTTACAACGTAGCTTCAAAATCACCATGTGCGTGAAACTTTAATAAATGACAATTAAGTATCCTCTTGGAATCCCTGTTTTAAATTTTATTTCTTTGTGTAGTGGTCAGAGGGGAAAATTTATCTTTTTCAATCAGTGATTCCGACTTTCCTATTTTTCCTAGCTCTGAAAAGGGTGTGGGAATTAGATGAGGGATGTCGACATTAGACCAACTTATGGTATAGGACTTTTTGGATTTTGAACACCACTCAGTACTGTAAACATGATTTTTTAGTCTTTTTGGAAAGGCAACAAGCGCAAATCATTAATTAAATCATTAATAGAAGCAATTTTACCGACATAGAGGAAAATTTTGGCTTTTTTTTAAAAAAATTGCCGCACCTGGTGCGTTGTGTCTGTGTTTGTTTACAAGCCTAGGGGTATATCAATAATATGTTCCGTTCGGGTCACAAAACATCCCCAAATCCAGTCGATCTGTTGGTAGCAAATATTGTCGGATGTTTTAAATTTAGTAAATCCGAAAGAATCTAGTTGACAAAAAACAGAATCGCTTGCCACCCTGTTCAAATTTACTAAAATAGATCCAGTGAAATGACGTGTTGACCTTAAAACTGGTGAAGCAAATGGTGATGTAGAAAAGGGCTTAGCTATGGAAAAAATTTTCTGACATTATTGCGACTGGGCTGACTTGGGATTTATGTTTCGAAAGTGAGTTGGTCAGGCCGAACAGAACATATTATTGATGGTTGCCTAAAAGCAAAAAGGCCAACCTCGTCCCTGTGTATTTTTTGGTTGGCAAACGATATCATCCACCAGGATGCATTCTATTTTATTAGGGGGGGGATGTTAGGACTAATTTTTAAGCCCATTTGTCAAAAGTTGCCTTTGGGTATAAAAAGAAGAAAAATTCATGTAAAAACCCTTTGGCACTTTTTTCAAGGTTGCCACGGGTAGGGTGCCACCGCCGCTCCGCCAGCAAAATCGCAATTTCAAATATTTTTAAAACATAGTGAAGTGACCCCTCATTTGAAAGGTATTTTCATGCTGATTAAGAAAATCAATATTGTAAGGGTGAAAAACACTCTAACAAGAAGTAACTTAAGAAAAACGATCAAAAAATTGCGTTTTTAGCAAAATCCTCAAAATTTTGCCAACTGTCGGAAATTACGTTTTGTGACAGTGTTATTCAACCTCATTATATAGACTTTCTTAATCAGCATGAAAATACCTTTCAAATGAGGGGTCACTTCACTATTATTGAAAATTTTTGAAATTTCGATTTTGCTGGCGGAGCGACGGTGGCACCCTGCCTGTGGCAACCTTGAAAAGGGTACCACAGGGAATTAACATGATTTTTTCTTCTTTTTATACCCAAAGGCAACTTTTGACAAATGGACTAAGAATTTATGCCATTTTTGCAAAATAGCATCCCCCCTACTTTTATTTCCCCCTATTTTCTACTTTTCTATCTTCTATCCTGATTGTCTGACTTTCTCAAGTGTTTCCTGGTGTTTCTAACTGTTTTTCTAAGTATTTTTCTGAAATTTGCCCGTACCGGTGAAATGGGCTCCTGGCTAGAACGACCAAATCTGAGCAGTCTCAGGGTACGAATGCCCCTAGGAAGGCCTTCGGCCTCATATTGTGACTCTCCAGCTCCAACCTTTTAACCCTAACTGATAATGAACCTCCGTCTAGGTCTGCAGATTGAAAAATTTCATTTTGCATTCTGGTGGATGATATCATCTGCCAACCATATTTTTTAGGCTTTAGCAGAGACTACCCTGATTTCCCCCTTTTAAAAGAAGAGTCGTTAAAAAATCTGACGTGATAAAGTTAAACACTGAAGTGCAACCGCTTCAAAATAGAAGAACAAATGAAATATTACGTTTTGTCAGGGTATGCCAGGGTACCGTGAGTGGTCCTAAATCCGACAGCCCTGCCTAAATCCAATGGGGTCTTTCAAAGATACAAACTAAAATAAAAACAAACCTTTCGCTGTGACGCAATGAAGATACCAAAGTGTCAACTAAACTGAGAGATTTGATACACTGAACCAATTAAACCAAATAACAATAATTGCTTCTCATACAAAACATAATTTCTTATTACAAAATCTGTTATTTCTCTTACAAAGAATCGCTCGCTCACTCGCTGGCTGAAAGTGAAAGTGAAAGTAGTGAAACTGAAACTGAAACTGTCAGTCACCAAACGCAGGCGCAAACGCCTATTCCCGTTCTTCTATATCTCAGCCTTGAATAATCGCTTGTGGTAAAAAAAAGATTGAAGAAAAAAAAAACTTCAAAAAGCTCTTATTAAGTGATGCTATCATAGCTTATCTAAACCTTACACAGAGAGCGGAGGTAATATATGCTAGTCTACTTGTTTGATTGACCTTCATTATAATAGAAAGAGAATTAAAAAAAGAAATTTGAAGAATTGAAAAATTTGACACCCAGTGGGATCGAACTCGGAAGCCCATGCTTGTGAGATAGACGCTCTAACCGATTGAGCTAACCAAGCTTGAAGACTTGGAGGGAAAGCGCGAACTTACGAGAAAGAAAAAGGAAAGAAAGAAACGAGAAGAAAATTAGTTCCCGCTTTGATGTTATTATCGAAACAAAAGGATCAGTCACGCCGACATTCCTTTCCACACGTCAGCAATCTAGTTTTTATAAATATAAAAACTAGATTGTAAGGTTGATTCTAAAAAAGAATAGCCGTTTTCTTAGACCACTACGTTTTAGGTAAAGCTCAATTATCAATACAATGCTTTTTCGCACAGGAAGTCAAACGTTTTGAGCATAGACCTTTTCGCCTTTCCGTCTGCCATCTTGAATTGTATGCAAAAATACAGGAACGAAAATGCCGTGGTTGGATTTAGTTGGAAAATATGCAAAACATATGCAAGTTTACACAAAGATTAAAAAGACAACAAAGCATCTTATACTTTTGGTTGTCTTCGAGCTTCATGCTCTGGCAAGAAACTTTCTGCTTCACACCAAAATGCTGCATCCATCAAACCTGTAAAGGAAGGATGTCGGCAACTAAACATTTTTCATGTCAAGAATGGAGTTAGAGTCGGCTCTCCTGCACCCTGTGTAACCATGGATCTGTGGCTCGTCTGGGATCGAACTGAGGTGTCTGTCTAGAGAGTTTTTGAACTTTTCGATTGTAACATTCTTCATATCTCTAATACTCTTGGGCATTGAATTGAATAACTTAGCACCTTGCACAACAAGCGTGGTATCATGTAGTTTTGAACTATGGGTGCGAACACACATCCTTCCCAATCTTGGGAGTTCCTTGAATTGAAATTTATTGTTGATGTTTGGAACCAGATTTTCAGCTATTTTCCATGTACACAGGATCCGATATCTCTCCCTTCTTCTTTGAAGTGAGAAATGATTTTTGGATTTCTTCTAATCTTTGGGTAGAACTGACAGCACTTGGACTCCATAGGACTGAGCAATATTCAATGACTGGAATAACCAATGATTTGTAAAGAGTAATCATTAGTTGGGGTAAACGCGAAGAGAAAGTCCGCAGAATCCAGGAAATCACGTTTTTTGCTTTCTCAATGACTGAATTTATTTGATGTGTAAAGACAGCATCATCTGACATTAGTACTCCCAGGTCCTTCACAAATTTCTTCCTTTCGATATTTTCTCCTGAAGGGGATTTGTAGTGAGTTTGGTTTTTTATTTCTTCATCTGGACCATAGCGTAGAAGTTCAAACTTTGTGTCATTTAGTTTCATGTTGTTTTCTTCAGTCCAGTCATAGACTTTTTCTAGTTCTTTTTGAAGAATTTCAACATCCTTTGTGTTTTTGATTGATTTGGTGGCACGTGTATCATCGGCAAATGATTTCAATATACAGTACAGTACTTTTTCATCAATGTCACCAATCAATATTAGAAATATAAGAGGTCCCAATACACTGCCTTGAGGGACTCCTGAAATTACTTTCTGGGCTTTGGACTTGACACCATTTACTATTACTGTTTGATATCTTTCAGTAAGGAAATGATTCAATCATCTGTGGATTGGTCCGGATATACCCAATTGCTTTAATTTCCCAAGTACAACTGCATGATCGACTTTGTCGAAAGCCTTTGAGAAATCAAGGTAAACAACATCTGCATTCAAACCCTCATCTAATATGTCAAGAATGAGGTCGTGTTGCTCGAGAAGCTGACTAAGGCAGGATCTCCCACTTCTGAAACCATGTTGGTTTGGATTGAAAAGGTCATTGTTGTTCATGTGATTTACAATATGATTTCTCAATATTTTCTCGAAAATTTTTATCACATGCGAGGTGAGTGCAACAGGTCTGTAGTTGGCAGCCAGAGATCTGCTTCCTCCTTTGTGAATTGGTGTTATGGTGCATTTTTTCAGTTCAGTTGGAACAAGACCTATTTCTAGGCTTTTCTTCCAGAGTAAAACACAGTGGAACGGATAACTCATCTTTGCATTTTTTGAGAAACATAGCTGGAAATCCATCAGGTCCTGCAGAAGATGATGGAGACAGCTCATTTATTGCTTTAACAATGGAGTCTTCTGTTATGTTAATCTCATCAATCTTGACGTTTGTTTTGTCTTGGTTAGGTTGTGGTTGCTTTGGTTTACTGAACACTTTAGCATATTGGTCGGCTAAGAGATCAGCCATTTCTTTGCTTCTTTGTGTAAGTTCTTCATTGCAATTCAATAGGGGTCCGATATTAGACCAAATTTTCGATTTCTTTTTTGCATAGGTAAAGAAATATTTTGAATTCTTTTTAATTGAGTCAATCACTTTGCTTTCCACGTGACGCTTTGACTCATTAAAAGATTTTTGAAGTTTTTTCTCAATTTGTAAAAGTTCATCTTTTATCTTGTCTTGTGTGAAAAAGTTTTTTTGTAATTTTTCTTCTTCTTTTTGTAAGAGAGTGATGGTATCTCTCAGCTTTTGATTTCGTTTTTGATGTGGTCTTGGCCTTCACGGGAACTCTGCTTTCGCATATTCTGTAGCATATGTTGTTGAAGGTTTCCAAAATAACATCTGGGTCTTCAGTATCGAACTCACTTGGCCAGTTGACATATTTGAGATCATCTTTAATAGTTTCCCAATCAATGTCATCAGCAAAATAATTCAGTGTGTTGAATTTTGTGCGTGGCTCTTGTTTTATCATCGTCCAGAAAGGAGTTTTGAACTTTCAGAGTTGTTGATACTAGTACAATTTCGTGATGTGATGTGCTTTGCAATACAGGTACTGTTGTGTAGCTGTGTATTATTTGTTCGTTGTTAGTGAAAACAAGGTCTAATGTATATCCGTCCTTGTGTGTTGGCAAATCGATATATTGTGACATGAAGAATTCGTTGCAAAACTGATTCAAAGAGTTTAGAATAAGACGGTCATTGATAGTACATCCTGATTTTGGAAGGCCCTCAGGCCAAGTTGCTTTTGGAAGGTTGAAATCACCTCCAAAAATGATATTTGGTACGGTTTCTAACTTTGAAAGTGCATTTTTTACACCATTGATAGGAATGATAAAATCATTTGCGGTTGAAGGATTACCATTTGCTTTGTCGTCAGGTTGTCGGTAGACTACCAGGATAGCCAGATTTTCGATGCTTGAGTATAGGCAAAGAAGTTGTACACTGGGCGAGGAGTGAGAATAGATTTTTTCGCATGAAGCTGCAATATCATCCCTGACATAAAAACAAACTCCACCAGTAAATCTGCCTCTAGATTTCTTCTTTCTTGTTGAATCACATCGGAAGGGAGTGAAACCTTCTACTTTAAGTTCTGCGTCTTTATGGTTATATAACCAAGTTTCTGACAATCCAACAAAAAGTTGGTTTTCATTACAAACATTATCTTTAATAAAGGGAACTTTGCTGGGTACTGTTTGTGGACAAAGCCCTTGTATGTTAAAAAATGCAAAGCTATTCACTACTGGAATGTTTGCATTGGGTTGAATAAATAAATATTATAATCATTAGAACAATAAAAGTTGCAATTTCTTAACCCAAAAGGAAATATTTACAGAACAACAAAAGCCTTTTAGGAATTTGTTCTTAAAGACATTGCATATTCTGTTTTCATGCCATTAAGAAATTCCACGAAGACGGAGTACACACATCAAACTTTCTAAACACGCAAACTGAAAGCAGTAATTATGACGTCACACTTTATCAATGTTTTGATTTGATCATTTGGCGGCTCTATTCCCAGGAGAATAATTTGCCGTCAGCCGAATAAGGATTATTTTTTACCTTCGCGGGTGATTTTTCAGTTTGAGTTTCTGTCTAATGTTATGGTCTTTTGAAGTGCTTGTCACTTGTTCTAAGAGATGAGTGAATATAATTTGTTTTTAGTTTTCAAGAGAAGCAAATTTAATCTTTTTTCTACAAGATTACACTTTAATATAATGCCAATTATGCATGTAAGTTTTTATTTAATACTTTCTTTTTGCATATGTTTTGCATACTTTCTAAGGGAATTTCACCACGGCAATTCGGCCACCATAATTTTTGCATACAATTCAATATGGCGGATGGAAAGGCGAAAAGGTCTATTGAGCTGAGGGATGCTGGCCATTGGCATTGCCTATTATAAATGTCATCACAGATGTTACTCAAGGTAATCTTCACAAGCCAAAATCCATGTTCAACAGATTTTGAAAACGAAAGTGTAAAGAATAAACTTTTGTGAAAATAATAAAATTTTTACCTTTTATTTTGGATTAACAATCTATCTCTTTCAAGAGAGTCGATCAACAGAAACGTATCTTCAGCTGGTTCATAAACTTTTTCCAAATCTTCTTGAGTCAAACTTTTGAATGCTGGGGTTGGTAAGTTTGACATTACATTAAAAAACCTCAGACAATCAGATCTGATCAAAATTATCGTTTGGTCTTCCTTTGCGTTCAAAATATAAAATTTAAAAAACACTTTCGATTTCACAGCTACCATGTTTGTTTTTAGTGAAGTGTATTCTCCAGACCAATAATATCAAAATTATTTTGCTCAATACTATATTTATTTTGTGTAACAATTAACATAAATTAAATTGTATTTAAAACAGAAGTTTTAAATACTGAAAACTATAATTTAGGTAATTTTTTCCTCTAAAAACTTTAAATCTAGTTAGATATTTGGTCTTTTTTTCCAAGTTGCCCACAGAAGCGCGCGAAAAATAAAAAATCTAAAAAGTGTTCCGAGCCACGTGCGTTTTGATTTTCTTCGATTCTTCGTAAAATGGCCGTAAAATGGTAATCAATCAATCTTTTTCTGTTCTGGTTAACTTGATTTTTCACTTTTATTTAAGGCCTACTGGTAATTATGATGTCCAACAGCTCAAAATATGTCGTACGTGTTATTTGACTGTTCGGATATTCGGGATATTCAAGCAATATTTCGAAAAATGATAGAGCTCTTCAGAATTAAATTACCTATCAGCTGCGAAACAACATATTATAAAAATTTGGAGCTGATATCCGGTGTCCAGAAAATAAGCTATTTCACTTTCTACAACTCCCACCGTAATATTTGGCACAGTAAGGGAATTCCCTCAAATTTGAAAACCGCAAGTGATTTTTAAGTGCTTTAAAGTACGGTTGGAAAGTAGAGTTTTAACTGTGAGTTTAGGACCTTAGGATCTCAGGAACCATGAACATATAAACGACTGGACATCCATCTCCTTTGTATTTTTGAAGATAACACTGCTAGCTTCGTTGCCGCCTCGTTAAAATCATCAAATGAAACAATAAATTTTGATGGTATATCTCTTGGGAAAGCCTTGCTAACAACGTCAAAACTTCGACAAAAGTCTCTGTTGTTCTACCCCGGGGGGGGGGTACTAGGTTTGCGAGGTGACGGGTATGTCCGAGCCGAAAATCGAAAATCGACCCTTTGAGAGACAAAATTTTGGTGATTTTGGGACCCTTTGAGAGACTTTTTCTTAAATTTTGGTCCATTTTTTCCAAATTTTGGTTTGATTTTCACCAAATTTTGGTCAAAATTCTTGGAAATCGTGACCCTTTGAGAGAGAAATTTTTGATTTTTGTGATTTTGGGACCCTTTCAGAGACTAACTTTTGAATTTGTACCCCTTTGAGAGACTTTTGAGGAATGAGAAAAGGTACCCTTATGGCTCGCACATACCCGGCACCCATTTTGCCTAAGTAACCCCCCCGGGTGTTCTACTCTTCTCAAGTCTTTTATCTATATCATAACAAAGATAACAGAGGCAAAATCATCGTCAGCTTGTCAAAACTCCGACTAATATTTCTAAATTTTGACTTAAAAGTGTCTAATAATTTTAGAGAGTGTCACATTCTAATTTCGATATTCTTATAACACAGGCTCTCAACTTTGGCAAGCTATTTTTTTCAAGTCATAAAAAAAAATTATTGGAGTGACAAAAGGGATTCAAAAGTATACACGCAGTTGAAATTCTGCATTTTAGAGTTGAAAATGTTGATAAAATATATTGCAAACTTGTGAAAAATTCGAAAATAATTTTTTTGTGCATTAGGAGTAATGTTCAAGCGCTATCAATCCTTTTACCTAGATAATTCAAAGAAATAAAATTATGACGGAATATTGTCGGATTTGTTATACCAATTTTGAAATACAGGCGGCAACGAAGCTCGCTTCAAAGAGACAATAAAAGATAGATGTCCAGTCGTTTATATGTTCATGCAGGAACTAAAAGCTCAAAAATGTTCCAATAAGGCTGAGAATATAGCCTGGGGAAGCCACTTAACCCCTCCCAAATCGAAAAATCCAATGAAACAAAGTGGAAGTACTGAAACTGCAATTCTCGCCCGATCTTTAAATTCTGAAAAACATTAAAATCACGGGTTAAAATACCCAAAAGTGCCAATATATTTCGGCGCCGATGGTGAATTTGGGAAATTCTAAAAAAAAGCCCACGTGAGATGTTTTGGAAGTGAAATGTCTTGCCATTACTTATAATAGGCCACATAGTACGTACGCACTAAGTAAGGGGAGGGGGTCTTCTCAATCAAATACGTGCAGGGGGGAGAAGATTTTTTCATAGCCCTTTTTTGCTTGTAAAATCTTTTGAAAGAGAATAAGAAGAGAATTATTGTTCATTTGTTCCCCCCGGGGGGGGGGGGGGGGGGGGGTACTGAGGCAAAAATGGATGATGGGTATGTGCGGACGGTAAGGGTCGGTTTTTTCACCTTTCAAAGTCTCTCTAAGGGTCGGAAAAATCAGAAAGTTTTAAATTAGTCTCTCTAAGGGTCGGAAAATTCAGGACTTTTAGGAAATTTTTTCATTTCCAGAGAAGAAATTGTAATAAAGTCTCTCAAAGGGTATGACTTTTTTTCAAAAATCGAAAACAAAATTGTAATAAAATCTCTCTAAGGCAGGGTATGACTTTTTTCAAAAATCGAAAAAAGGTCTCTCTAAGGGTCACCTTTTCAGCAAAAATCTGTCTCTCTACGGTTTTCGGAGGTCCCGTCCGCACACACCCCTCATTCGCCAACCCTAGTACCCCCCCCCCGGGTTTGTTCCTTACGAAATACCAGCTGTTTCCTTCTCTTACGCTTCTTAGAAAAAGTTTCTTAATAAACATTTTGGGCCAACATTGAGTTTCATATTGTATGAAATAAAGGTCTGAACCAAACGATTTGAATTATTCGAAATTTTCTTCAACCGAGGGGGGAGGGTGAGTGAAAAAGTACGTATTTACCAGGGGGTATAGCCATTTGTGTACGCTTGCGTACAGAGGGGGTAATCGACAAGGAAGTCTTTCAAAGTGTTTCATCATACATTAGTTTGATAGATAAGCATCAGTTAGTATCAGAAGTATCGCAGTTTTAAGCCCCTCCTTCTTTTTTAATGGAAGCTTTAATTTCCTTTTACTACTTGGCAAATTACATCATCTTGGACATTGGTTTAGTGAAAAAAAGTCCCCTTTTTATCACTCGCTATAAGGGGATATTCAGTAGATTAGGATCTTATTATCTCATGAAAAGCTTTTGCTATTTTTTCCTTCCGCCTTTGGACAAATCAAGTTTCAAGAAGCTGTTACAGTCCTCTTTTTTTATAAGAACCATTTTTGATTTTCTGAAAGCCAAAAAGGATAAACATATATTTGCCGATTTATAACAAAGCAATAAGTTTGACTTAAAAATTCATGCTAAAGATGAGTAATTTTTTCAAAAAATAATGATGGCGTCATCGTTTTTTGAATTTTCTGAAACTTCTTTTTGATACCTATAACTTGTCAAAATTTGAAATTTAAATTAGATAACTACAGTACATCAAAAGTTATTGCAATTTTAATTTAAGATTTTGAGATTTAAAAGGGTTCTAGCTGGATTTTATAAGATGCCTGCACAAAGAACTCGTAAAACCTGTGTAATAGTCTGTGTTTGATGGTAAAACTTGGTAAACATGTTGCTAATAAGATTATATTAAAAGTCAAAAATAATTTTTGGGGTGCTATCCCGGTGCTATTAGCAAAAAAAGCACAAGGCTGGTGCTGGTGCTGGTGCAAAACACCCTCCCCTGACGAAAATTAGGTTATTAAGTTAAACTGCTCCTATTTTTTGGCTTTTTGGAGCCTGGCTGATTTTATAAATTGTTCTTATTAAAAAAGGAGTGGTGTTATAATTGCCGGGGAGGGATGGGATGAGGAGTACGCCCTTTACATTAGATTGACATCAGTACCCGTCCGTCCGGTCGATTGTTATCTCAATTCGAAGTTTTTGCTTTTTTGGTTAAAAGCATACTCTAATTGTTGAATTAGATTTATTTTATTCGCCTTTACTTTTGATATAATAATGTTATAAAGAATATTGCAAATTTTTTTTAGAATTTCGCTTTCCGGCACCTAATGATCTTTAGAAAATTCTGTTAATTGGACGATGCAAGGTTAAGGGCGCGGATAACGCTTATCTTTTACAAAGGAAAAAGTGTTAAAAGGTATACTGGTATATTGGTAAAATCCATTATCCAACTCAGAAGAACAAACACAATGGTTTGATCAGATTATAAATTTGATTGAATGATCATACAACCAAGTTCTTTATGTCTGAATGCCTCCAAGCGTGGTTGATAATTATGTGTTTGAAAATGAATTTAATTTTCCCTTTGACCCATCTTTGCTCGTCTTCAGGCCTCCGTGAATTTTTGAATGTCTTTTCATAAATTTAAGTGAATCAAAATTTGAACTCATTCCAATATTTAGTGTGTGAATTTTACAAGTCTAGTTTATTCCTAAGTCATCTCAAGGATCGGAAATGCAGCTTATGACTTGAAATTTAAATTAGTGTAACACCCCTTGTCACAATCCCACTTAGACCCCAGCTCTACTGAAAAATTTGACCAAAAATTCGTCCCCGGTCGGTGGACAATATACCCTACAAAATACCCTAAAATTTCAGTCTCACTGGGAAATTGACTTTGATTTAATCCCCATTCGAAATTCAATATAAAAATTAGCTGTCCAAAACCATCCCACTGGATATTTTAAACTCGGGAACAATAAAATTTCTATCCCCATTAGGATTCCGATAAAAAGTTTTATCCCCACTGTGTGAAAAAATTCCACCGGGGCTGTGAGAGAGGGGTGTAATTTAGGGCGTAACTTTCGCGATAAGAAACCTACTTGAGGTTGAAAAATCGCGAAAATTTACTTTCGCGAATTCAATTAAAATATTGCAAGCCTACTCTGGAGTACATAATAAGCCCCCTCCACTAATAAATTTTTCCGACCCCCCGGCTATTAGGTACCCGAGATCAAAGTATTTTCTACGATTAAATCCAATATTCCAATTAATCTACGATCCAATCCGATTCCGATTCCGATTCATTCTTCCGCTACATTACTTTGACAGTCTGAAGTTCATCATGAGGAGTATAGGGGTCTTATAGGATCCACTAGATTTTCAACGCCAGACATCTTAGGTGAGGCCAATTTAATTTGTTGTTTTACGGGCCAAGCTACCAAAGAAAGAGGGTCGGTCGGCGAAAAAATAAAAATGAAAGTAAAATTTCAGCTAAAAAATCTCCTAAAAAGGCAGCGTAAACTATCGCATCTTGACAAAAATGTGAAATAGAAAATAAAATGACACAAAAAGCTCAAATCCAGGGATAAAATGAAAAATTGAACCAAACCTCGAAACCCTGGAAAAACTACTAAAAATTTGAAAATTTGGTAGTCGGTAAGGTAATGAAAATAAAAATGTACTACATAAATCAATTTAATTTTTATTTCAATTTTTGGAATTTCAGCGTCGGCCGGGTCCGTAAAACAACCAATCAAGTTGGCTCGCCTTATGAAAAATGTGATTTATGGATTTTTACATAACTACACACATGGTAGAAATAAGTGCGAGATTGGCCTGAACTAACATAAAATTTAAAAGCTTATTTATAAACACCCCTGTCGATAACCCGGTGTAAAAATCGAGTGAAGAACAATGGAAATCTCAACCTGGGCAAAAAACGAGAACTTTATCAAAAACCCCGACGAAATCTGATTTTTCTAAAGTGCTAAATAGCACAAACCCAGAGAAAAATCCTGACTTTTGACTTTACCCGGTATTAAAAAATTACCGATTTTTTTGACCCAACGACTGAAATCTCTACCCCGGTGGATATTTCTCATTTCAAAGTCACCCCGGTGAACTTTTAAGACCCAATGGGTTACTGAGACAGGGGTGTTTATAACTTGACTTGAGGCTTGAGACAATGGTGTTGGTACCATTAGAAATATATACTTTTATACTCTTTTAAAACAAGTGGCCAGGAGCTATAGTCTTAAGACTGGTACTCGGTAGTATTGGACATATACACACGTCACTCGGGTCTGAAAAGGGTTAAGAATAAAATTAGCAATTTTTCTATCAAAGAATCATTTTACATTTAATATAAGATTTCTTCTGGGCACACTGTATATGTACAATAATCCGTAAGTTTTATTTACAATTTAATCGCAAACATGGTTTGTTACTTTAAAATAAAACGAAATATCACAAAAACTCCTAGTCAAGCTTTGAGAAGTCTCATCTTTGACAATTTTGTGGAAATCCCCTCAAAGACTTACTCAATGATCTTGTCGACTGATCTTCGTTCTTTAAAGATATTCTTTAATGCCGACTGATGAGCAGATATAAAAAAAGAATTCTCGAATTTGTTCTCACGTGGCACGGGAGGAGGAGAAAGTTGTTCTTTCACATCCGTGTGAGAAGATGGTGGGAGATGCGCGTTATATATGTCCTTAAGAGTATTCAGCAAGCGCTGGTTTCGGTTGATTGTGTAGGGTTCTCCTTATGTTCTGCCGCTTTACTTTCTCCTATTTTATTCTTACGCCAACACATCAAAACTTCTTTAAGTTTCCGTCTCGCTCTACCATTCGTCGTCATGTATACTAAGGCGTTCCCAGTACTGTTCAAATTGGATAGCAACAGTAAAGCATACATGAGTAGAATGGAGCTGCTTTTACCGAATTTCCGTTCAAAAGGCTTCATGACAGGTAGGAATAAGATGATGGGTGCGTAACATATGGTGACAAGAATCAGGAAAGCAGAGGCCAGTTTGGTCATGCTCGTAGTGGAGGCCGAGATACGTTTTGATCGCTTGCGGTGACTTCTTAACTTTATAATGGAGAGGATGTAAAGGACGAAAGCTGATCCGATAAATAATAGGTTAGCTGGTGTCGAGTACCTCGCACCACCGTTTTGTCCGAACAAAGCTGGCCCAAATGTGGTGATCACTGCACTGTACAGCGCAAAGAAAACATATACGGCAAACAGTAGGTTGTGACGGGTCGCCGTGATGATTGTCGTATAGCGAGATAGAAGCATGACGTGTAGGAATCTGTCTAAAGCCATGAACATGACAAGATAACATGATTGATAAATGAAGATGTGTGGGAAGAGTAAAAGCATTCTCCTTTGGGAGCATGCCAAATGTTCTATATATAGAATAAAGATGATTTGGGTAATGGAGGCGATGACAGCTTGTAGGATATCACATACTGAAATGATGAAAACCATACGAAGTGAACGTTTTTTGTAATGCCCTGTCAAGACGTTGACAAAGCTTGATAGAGAGTTCAACATTGTATTGACTACAATCATGATTACGTAACATGCCACCAGTATATATCGTGCTGGGTTGGACACATATACGATGTTATCGTAATTAGAATAACAATTCACAAATTTGGATGTTGATGTGAAGTTACTGTTGGTGAACGATGGTGATTTTGAAACGGACTGATTCATGGCTCGGCTCTAGGATGGTGATTTAAAAGTATTGAAAATGTTGAAATCTGAAAAAGAAATTTCAAATCTGAATGTTAAATAATTTCGCATTGCGATTTCGGGTGTCTCACCTAAAAATTAGTGATGAATCGAGATGGAAATCCGTAAAAATCGAAATTGAAAACGAAAGCTATGTTCTATATAAACACCAGTATCTTTTGCGTGCAAATCATTTCTAATCAAAAGTTAAATTGATAGAATCCCAACATTGCACCTTTCAAATACCTTCAAATGAAAAAGTCAAAGCATACCTTTCTTGCGACGTTCTAAACTGATTTTTACCCAATTTTCCTATGAATGAAATCTTTAGTTTCTTATTCTAGCACTTTTTCCGCTTTCGATAAAAATGCCCCTTGAGTATTTGATGGACGAATGAGTTTTTCTCTAATGAGATCTCTCCTTTTTATACACTCCACCCACCTACCTTAAAACATCTGCTATGAAAAATCTATTCTTCTTGTAACACTTTTAGGTGAAAGTAAAACATAGGGGAATATTTAATGTATTTCCGATTCATCCTCCACATCCAGCAATGATTTAAGGGCTCTGACAATAGTGAATTTTTAATATTTGCCACGTACGAAATATAAATTTCTTATTGATGTAGCACACAAAACTGTGACATGTTATACATTTTCTGTTAGGCCGACTATCCGTGAGTCTGAAAATTTAAGAAGAAGAGTATTTCAATTTTGAAGAGGTTATTTTCGGCGAAGAAAAAATATTTTGAATAATTTTTTTGCGGTAGATGGTGTATCTTTTACCGAACTAAAATTAGATTTTTGGAAAATTTTTCTAAAAGCTTATGTCTCAAAATCTTGAAAATAGTGTTTTTTGACCAATTTTTCATCCCAATTTTTCATAGAAAAACAGCTATAACTTTTGATGCATTAATTTAGAAAAATTTTCCGAAAAATTTAAAATAGTTCAATTCTTTGCAGACAATTTGACAAAACTTAGAAACAAAAAGGTTAATTACCCATACTTAGCACTTTTTATAAAATAAGGTAATGCAACATTATTAACGTCTTTTTAAAGTTCTTAGCGTCATTTTTGCAATTAAATTCTTAATTACTCTTAAGGGATTTGATTAAAAAGCAATTTATAAAGGCAATTCCTGGTTAAAAACGAAATTAAATACACGTGAAAAATTTCAAAATAGACCGAAAATCGCGAAATTATCGAAAATCAAAAATAATGATTTTTTTTTTTGCAATTTGGTTACAGTTTTGGTACTATTTTTCAAGCAAATTCAGTCTTTTTCTTGTTTTGACCCTTTTTCTTCAAAAATATCTTTAGTGAATCACGAAAATTACGCGAAATTTAATACACGCGAAACACGTTTCTTGGATTTTAGTACCCGCAAAAAAATATATTCACTTAAGGCATTTCAGCAAACCTTGCTTTTAAAATAATTTTTGAAGCTTGACTTTTTATTTTTCGCTTTTGATTTTAAACAACTGGCCAAGATAATTTACCGCAAAAATTTTGCAAAATATAAAATCAAATACAGTTGACACTCTCTAATTCGATCATCAAGGGTGATTGGATTTTCATCGAATTAAAAAGCGTCAACTGTAACTAGAAATTTTAGGTGAATTCTGAAGAAAAACTGCAATCTTTAATTGATTATGAAAAGCTGAAATTTTTCAATCAACTGCAGCCTTTTACCTAGACGATCCTATCGTCTACACAAGATCACTAAAAAAGGGAATAGTTTAGGCGAGAATCGTGATAAATTCGGGTGGAGTAAGCAGTGACGGAGATGTTTACAGTGTTCCAAAACTCTCTACCGCCACTTTTTTCCCGTAAACCGCCCTGACGCTCTAACTCTTTCCCGCGTTTACTATCCTCTAAACGGACGATAGCATTGTCTACCTTTTACCAGAAACCACCCGATAAGTACTGTAATTTTTAAATATAATTTCTTTAATGGGATAAATTTTCGCGGGGATTAATTTTCGCGGATTTCGCGGATTTGGGTGTCATGCGCGAAAATAAGTCCCATTGGAAATTTGAAAAAGGCCCATCCGCGAAAATTAGTTTCCGCGAAAAATTTGAATTTTTTTGGCAATCCGCGAAATCTCTATTTTTATCTTTTTTTTTTCTACATGAGGGCACGCAACCCTTGAAAAAGGTCAAATCCTCGATATGCTTGTTAGCAAAAAATCGTTTTCCTCAAAATTTTCTTCACAAATTTACAAACTTGGAAGAGGTATTGGAAAAATTTTTATCTATAGTGATCGCTTATTGTTAAAAGCTTTTCAATGCAAGAGGGTAATCCAACTGGCTTGAAATTAAATTGACACGAGAAACTAAAACTAATTCATTTTCAATTTAATTTTCTTATCCCGAATTTCTCTTCCGCTTTTTTCCCAAATAGGCTGTGAAAATTTAGCTCCGCACCATGGAAGTTCAAATTAAACTTTTGATAGTTGTAATATATATCTCATCGCCCTATTCCAAAACACCCTCTTATTACTTGAAAAAAAAATTCTTAATTTTCCTGGAAAAATTTTATTTTAATGTTTTGACCCTTTTCAAAAATTTTAATTTGTACCCCAATCCGCGAAATTAAATCCCCACGAAAAATCAGGAAATCCCTCATCCGCGAAAATTAATCCCCGCGAAATCTTAAAATTTCGCGGATGAGCTCAACCGCGAAATTTAATCCCCGCGAAAATTTATCCCATTAAAGTAACTCTTTCCCACGTTTACTGACCTCTAAACGGACGATAGCATCGTCTACCTTTTAACAGAAACCACCCAATAAGTACTGTAATTTTTAAATATGATTTGGCTCTATTTGTTTTAAGTGGAGACTCGCCTTTCATTATCTTTGATTTTTTCAAAATGCAGGAAAACCCCGTTGCCATGTTAAGTGATAGAACAACAAAGGCCGACTTTCAAACCTCTCCAATGGATTCTCATGATTTTTCCGGGATAACCGACATGAGTTTGGAAAGGTTTTTTTTTCTCTAAAGGTACATAAAAATCGTGTGTTTATTTATTTACGAAATTGGCTAATTTTCGAAACTCATTTTTCAGCTAGAATCCTAGTCTTTTTTCAATAGAAAAGTAGCAGTGGAATCTTAGTGTGGGAGGTATGCAAAACGACGAGATTTGTCTGCTCGTTTAGAGCGGATGGTCGCCAATACACCACCAGAATATCAGATAAGTAGTAGAGCAACCTGATTCTATTTTTTTGGATTCAGGGGTATGTTTATGAAAAGAACTTATAGCCCTAGATAAAACGAGAACTAAAAATATTAAATCCAAGTTAAATTTATGAAATTAGGTTGACCCTCTATACCGTCGATAAAATACGTAAAAAGTCAAAGGTAATTTTTTGAGCGTCCTTAAAATAGTTTCTTTTATCGTATCTTTCACTTTATCTTAAAAGTGAAAATTTAAAAATTTTAGGGTGATAAATCTCACACCCACTTTTTTCTATTTGATAAAATTTTATGCTAATATAATTCTATATGCTAATATACAATCCGATGATTTACACTTCAATTTTCTTTGACTCGTTATATCCGCTCCATACAAAAAATAAGTTTTCAAATATTAATGCATGAACGTACTGGGGGTAGTACTTTTACAGTGTTTTAGTACGGTGTTACTATTTTAAACCTCTACAAACCGGTGCGACGTTATTATTGAATCCGTACAAACCACCCCCTACTAAGTTACAATAAAATTAGAATGGATAGGCTACTTTAATGGGAATTAATTTTCGCAGGGATTAAATTTTTTAAGATTTCTATGCATGTTTGTTGTGAAATACGCATTATTAGCGCTTCTTTGATTGGGAATTAATTTTCGCGGGGATTAAATTTTTTTTCAACACTGTTGTACAAGTCTCCTTTAAAAGTTGACAACCTGGCTTTACAATAACGCAGAAAGCTTCAAGTCAAAGAGAAGTACGTTTCACAATATTGCAACCAGGTTAACACCTAGGTAGGAAACTAGGATATGTTATGTACTGTACACTGTTCACGTCAGCCAAAGACCAAATGCTCAGATAAAACAAATATGTGTGTTTCAATGTGTGTTTGAGCCTTTTGAGTAAGATAAGAAGGAGCGGAAAATAGGAAGTAAATTTTAAAAACATTTTAAAAATCAGACAAGATTAATTTGTATTAATAGCAATTTCTTCGTGGATAGCAGTGTTGTAAAAGACTAAGCTAGAGACGGCTTTAGATCATTGAGTTTCAAGCTCAAAGGGCTAGAGGCGAAACTTTAACCCTTCTCAGGCAAGAGAAATTGAAGCCACTTATTTCCCATCCAAAACGCGCATAGAACGCGCCGTAATCATGACGAAGGATTTATCTAGCGGTTCCTTTTTTTGGAGGACTACATTTTTTGAAATCTAGCGATAGATTTAAGTTTCAATCCACCAGCGTTTGTGTAAAAACTATGCGCGGGCGTTCTGAATGGGAAATAAGTGGTTATATTTCCCATCCAGGAGTCTCGCCTCTAGCCCTTCGAGCTTGAATCTCAATGGTTTAGATGTTCTGTATCATTGTCATTGAAGTAGATATTCCAGCCATTTAATGATCAATCAATTTTACTTGAATTCTAACCTTCATTTAAAGTTTACATTCAGAAAAAATCAATCAAATCTTCCCACAACTACAATATCCATTGAAACAATCCAAAATCCTTTTGAATTTCAAGCAAGTCGCATTTCAGAGTTCCAAGCTGACTCAAGGAACTAAAATTATTGGTCTTTGTTGATAGCAAAAAATGTGCGCCCATTTAACGAGGCGATAAATTGTCAAAACATAAAAACACAACAATCGTGATTGTTTGGTTGGTGGAGTGTGTATAAGAATTCTTCAAACATGTAAACATAGAATACCTTCTAATGATTGAACTCGTCTCGTCTGCAATTGAACTGATGAAATTGAGAACTCCTTCTACCAAGTGTGAACTTTATTCTTTGGTTCTCAACAGAAATCCAAGTTTTCCAGGATAACACCGGAACAGACCTTATCGGAATTTTTTATTTTTCTAAAAAAGCGATGCATTGTGGGATTATTTCGGGAGTATTACAATAGAAATCTTTTACGAATTCCTTGAGGGAATTCTATTGTAATACTCCCGAAACAATCCCACAATGCATCACTTTTTTAGAAAAATCAAAAACTCCGATAAGGTCAACTGAACCAAAACGATCTCCTTGCCACTTCAGAACGACCCCACTTAATTCAGCTCTTTGCGTGTTATAAAAGCGGTTCGTGACATTTTAGGCATAGTTGTTCTTTCAGCTGACGTCGTAAACCTTCGATAATTTCTCGTTGTAGTTTAATGGTCTTTTCTAGTTCTGATAAACTCTTCTGGAAAAAGAAAGTGAAAAGTATACAGAAAATAAACAGGTAAAATAGGGTCAGCAAAAATGATTCAAATGGGCTTTTCCAGAAAAAATTCGTTCATGGGGGGTGGAGGATATATTATTTTTTCTGTGATCTACCCCTGGACATTTCGATTTTTCACCCCCTGGACACGTGTTTTACCCCTGGACAAGCATCAAGTTGACCCCCTGGACACAAATATTTACCCCTGGACATCGCAGATTTACCCCATGGACATGGCAGTTTTTCAGGGTTTTTTCAATACCCCTGGACAATATATCCTCCACCCCCCATGAATGGTTTTTTTCTGGAAGAGCCCAATCCCAAGGAACTTTCATCCAGTCATGCTTATCCAATTTCTATTCCAAATCGAAACTCGAAGGGAAGTGTTTTAAAATCTTCTTTTTGCCCGTATCTTAGAGTTTCCACTCGGGACATATTTATCCAACCCTCCTCCCCGGTTATCAAATTTTCAAAAATTTTCCTACCACCCAAAGGTTCCCGACTCCCCATGACTATATCAACTAACCTTTTCTGGATTTTGAGTGAAGAATTTCAATAGATAGGAGGCTTCAGGGCGGTCACGTGGTTGCAACGACGTCATCTTCAAAATAAGTTCACACTAAAAGACAAAGTAGAAGAAGATATGAAATAAAATCTTCATGACAATTGAACCCAAAATTTAAGTCAGTTTAGATCAATTTTTGAGTTTTTAATAACGTCTTGAGGTCGAACGTGTCTCCTAAATAGCTTGAAATTCTAATATTTCGACAGTAGACACCCAAACTTAAAATTTGACATATTTTAAATTTGACTCACCGGTCCCTTGTTTATGAGCCTTATCCAAGATTCACTTTTCGGAAAGAGAGAACGAACACGAAAATAGAGTTATCAAATAAGGTATCTTTCAACGTTCTCGATATGAATTCTTCCGGAAATATTCGAAATACTACCGGTTTAAAATTTAATACTGGTTGCATTTTAAATAGAGGTGACTTTTTCAAAATTCCAAGCACTTAAGGATATTTGTTCGACCTCAAATTGTCAAACCCACCCGAGGTTTTTCGTGGGTCATCAGTAATATTATAATTTACCTCTTCCTGCCATTTAGTGGAAAGCTCATCCGCGAGTTCTCTCTTATATAAGAGGTTCTGTATGGACCGTCCTCTCTCCATTTCCGTACAAAAGGGTTTATACATCTCGTATAAAATGATACCAAGGCTCCATATGTCCACCTTGTTGGTGTAGAAAGGTTCTTTCAATTGTTCAGGAGCGGCATACGTTGCTGTTCCAACACCGATGGTATGTTCTGTATTGCCTGTAATGTCAATTACAACTATGTGACGTTAAAATTGAGAACATTTGGTTTCCATGGAGTTTCAAGCGCAAGGCTAGAGGCGAATCTTTCTCAGGCAAGAAAAAGTAAAAAAGTATTTCGGATGACGGATTTGGCCATTCCGTTTTATATCCATACAGGGCGGGGTGGACGAACAGAGGGTTATCCGAGAAAAATTTCCAGGGGATATTTTGTCATTTTTCCAAGGGAGGTAAAAAGTTATTCTAAAATTTTCAGGGGGTAGAAGACTGATTTTAGTTCGTCCACCCTCACTTTAAGGTATGAAAAGAATCTCTCCAAGGGTATTTTTGCATATTTTGCCATTTTCCAGGGGGTATCCACACATTTTCATTAATATTTTTTTGAGTTGAAATGGTTCGTCCACCCCCTTGTATAGTTTTTTTAATGGGACAGCCCATTGAATCTAGCACTTTCTTTTAGGCGAACATTTGCAATAGTTCCTAACCGATTAAGACATGTATGAGTGTCAGTCACTTACCAAAATTGAAGAGAGGAGCGTTTCCGTCGACAACAGGAGAAAGTGGTTCGTTGGAAGGAGAAGGCTGATATCTTGCCAATCCGAAGTCGCCAACTTTGATGGTTAGTTGTTTTGCTGTGTATGTTAAGAAAACGTTCTCTGGCTGCACAGAAGTAAAGTAAAGATATAGACAATAATACCCCCTCTTCTCACAGACCCACTGAGACCCTTTCCCACTGGAAAAAAATAGACAAAAATATCGTCCCCGGTGGAAAATTATACTCTAATTTTTGTTCCCGCTGAAAATAATCAGATGTGCAATTCCAAACTACAAAATACTGTGCTATTTTTTCCATCCCTTCTAAATTTGGTGGCTCAAATAAAAATGGAATAAAAATGTCCTAGGTGGAAAATTTTTGAAAAGAAGGCTAATACAGCAGGATTAAGACATTTTCATAAGGGCTATTAGGTATCCGAGAGTAAGAACTGAACTGAACTGAACACTGGAAGGAGCGGGACTCGAAACGCGAACCTTTAAATTGAGGCGGTAACACCTGGACCACTTGGCTATCGTTACAAGTTACAACATTACAGTGAAATACTTTAGGCGTACAAACTTTCGCGAGCAGAAACTTTCCCGATTTTCGCGAATTTTAGCCTTTTTTGCAATAGTGTCTTTGAAAATTCTTAACAGGGCAATTCGCGAAAGTTTATACTCAAGAAAAATTCTCAAGAAAAATTCTCAAGCAAATTAGAAATCTATAAAACCTCGAAATCGTAATAAATATCAAATTTTCGGCATATTAATACCCTTTAATGCCTTTTTAAAGTCAAAGAGCAACCGTCTTTAGCGGATTTAAGGAATATTTTTCACTTCTAAGGCAATTTTTATTTGAAAATTCTCATTTCTATTCAACGATTCGCGAAAGTTTCTGCTGGCGAAAGTTTGTACGCCTAAAGTAATATTCAATGTGTATTTACCAAGGTACCTTCATGTCTCGGTGCAACATCCCTTGTCGATGAATATAGTGAACAGCTGATGATATTTGACGTGCCATGTCTCGTACTTCTACAACACCTATACCTGGAAAATAAAATATTTATTACACTAGATATTGTTGCTGTTTAAACTGGATGGAATATATCAATTACAATTTGCTATTTATACTATCATATCACTGACGAACGTGTTAACCTCACCGAGCTCAACTTCAGTGTTATTTTGACAGTTTCTAGGCCCAACTGTAGAGTTGAGAGGCTAAGTGTAATAAAACAGACAAGCAGACATAAATAAGACAAGCAGACATTGTCAGATTCTAGTTCAAATGAAGTTGAGAAAAGAAAATGAAGATCATTTATCTTTTCTTACCGATTTCTTCATTATATTCATTGTTACGTTGATGAAGCCAATCTCGAAGTGTTCGACTGCACAACTCCATCTGGATGAATAAGGTCATCTTCAACAGCTGAAAAAGAGAAGCGCCGGTGAGCATTCAATCAGAATTATATCTTAAAATAAAAAGCGGGTTATCCGCTCCGGAAAGTTTTCAAAATTTTAATAAACGGGGGGGGGGGGTGCTAATTGCCGGGGGTGGAAAATTTACTTTTTGAAACCCAAAACTAAGGTAAATATAAGCTAAAATCTGGCTATTTTAGAGCAAAATCATGGATAATATAAAGGGGGTTCTAATAAGGTTCGGGGATGGGGTTTGAAGTTTTTTTATTAGGACCAGTAAGTTTGGTTTCTTAATTTTTCGAAATTTTCAGGCTTAAATTTTTCCTAAGTTGTTTCATTCATTTTGAGCCTGCTATTTTAATAACGATAAATAAGAAGAATTATAATGACTTGAGTGTTCATTTCTCTATTTAGTTTTAAATATTCGTTAGAACTGAGCTTAAGATTGTTCTTATTTTGTTCTTAGGTTTCGGCCATTTTCCAGCCTCGTGTTCTTACAAATTTCTTCTGATAAAAAAAACGTGTAACCCTCGAAGTGCAAGTAGAAAAAGCTAGTATTAAAGGGATACTTACAATCATGCTGGGTATTTTAGCATTTTGCAAGATCGGGCGAGAATGACATTTTCAATATTTCGATTTGGGAGGTGGGGTATACATACTGGCTTCCAGGCTATATTCTCAGCCTAAACTCATAACCTTTTGGATCCTCAGATCCTAATAAGTTCCTAAGTCTTTTGTCTCTTTTGTCTGTCTTTTGTCTCGGAGTTAAAACTCTACTCTCTAACCCTAAGTAAAGGTTAAAAACTAATTGCGGTTTTTTTTAATTGTGTAGTAAAACTCCTTTTTTGCCGTAAATTCTGACCATGATTGTATATCATCCATTGATAAAAGGAAGCATGTTTTTTCCATGAATCAATTTCAATGAAAGTTAGAAATGGGCTTAATTTCCAGAAAAAAATTTTTACATGGGGGGAGGTGGAGGATATATTGTATATTTTGTCCGGGGGTAGTGAAAAATCTGCAAAATTTGTCTTGTTTTAGGGGCAAACCTGCTCTGATTACGGGTGATTTTGAATGTCCAGGGGGGGGTCAAAATACTCACTATGTCCGGGGATTAAATTTCCAAAAAATGTTATATCCTCCAACCCCCATATTCAAATTTTTTCTAGAAGAGCCCAATCATCATACCTTAGCGTTATTATTAAATCTCAAGGTTGGTCTTTTCTTTACAATGTGATTGCCACTCGGTTCTTTGTTTACTTCATCGTTTGAACCTGCTGGTAATCCTAAGAGCTTGGGAGGGTGCGAGGGCGGATGGACCAAGTGAGATATTCCAACGCCAAAAACGCCATGTGATTGTATTGGTTGCTGGAAGATAACCGGTATAAATTCTTTTTCTTCGGCTTCCGTCGTGGCCGATCTAAAAGATTAAATGTAAAAATGACGCAATCGTTGAAAATGGTGCATAGTGCGGAAAGGGGTCTGATCCCCCCCTTCTTAAATGATCCCCCCTTCTTAAATGATCCCCCCAACCTTTAAAAATACCTATCCCCCAAGGATTTCGGGCTAAATTTTTTATGGTAAAAAGGGAAGGGAAACAGTAAAGAAAAATTAAGTCTGGCAAATATATACCACTTTTTAGTGAAAATAAAGAACTTCCTTTCATGCAGACCAAATTTCATAACAGTGCTGGAAAATAATCTACAATATATGTAAGCCCCCCCCTTCTTAAACGATCCCCCCTCCTTGCTATCCCCCCCCTTTTTAGTGAAAATTTCTGATGCCCCCCCTTCTTCACTTTTTTGGAAGGTGTCATCCCCCCTTAAATAGGGGGGGGGGTTCGAACTATGTGGTGGAATCTAATAAAGTGTGAAAAGCGAGCGAGCTGGATAGCGTACTTTAGCTGAGAAGTGTGCCGTGGTTCGGTAGGAGCTCCTACCCACGTCATGTGACATTATAATAGAACTTCAGCGCTTGACCAATCAGAAGCTTCGCCAATTTTCGAAAACAATAGCAACAATCTTTTTTACGATATTCGCTTTTTTTTTGCTTGGAAAAGCTTAAGGCACTCCATCTGGCCCATCGAAATCTGTTGCGAATACATGCAATAAAGGCGTTCTTAAAATGAATTCACCCAAGTTACATGATTGGTTTGGGTTGTAAAAATTGGCCCTCAAGTCGATCAAAATCCCAATTTGAAGTTACGAAGTAAAAGAGCAATTACGAAAGTTTCTAATATGAATTCAGATAATTTCAAGCAAATTTGAGTTCTGAAAGTCTGTCTCAATATAATCTGCAGCGGAGACAAAAAAGGATATGAAGATGGGTGAAGATCACAGCACGATAACAAGGATACAAGATTTATGGCAGCAGGTTTACATTTAAGTTAAAACAAATTTTGTTACAGAACTTTATACTTTACAAAATAAACAGGATTTCTTTTGTGCGTGACTTGATATGAACAAAAAGAGGAGCATGAACTGGTTTGGTCACATCACAAGAAGAGACCCCAATATCAACTATGCGCACAAAGCTTATAAGTGTGATTTGAAGAAAAAAAGACCTCGTGGACACCCCCCTAAAAGATGGAACGATCTTATCCGATAAGACACAGGGCCTCGAGGGGGATAAAGTGCCTACAACATTAAAAAAGAACGACAAATTTCACCATCCACAACCCCGACCGAAAGTAATTGTACCACCCCTACGTATTCATTCCTCTTTGTGTTTTGTGTAGAGTTTGTCTCAAAGAAGTGTGCAAAGATCACCGTGGGATTATGCAATTAAGTCAGTAAGTCAAGTAAGTCAAGTGCGTGACGAGAAAAGTGTATACTTTCTGATTACGGAAAATTGACTGGTAAAAAAAAAAGTTCTTACTTTTCGATATTTGTCCGCCGTACGTTTTTCTCTTGATTTGAATGCACGTCTAAACGATTAAAAAAGTCAAGTAACAGGGTATGAAATTAGAGCAATACTAACGGATAATTTGAAATGGGTTTTAATTCCGAAAAAGATTTCAAGGTTTAATTTGAGTTAGTACTTCCAATTCATTTCATTGGGATATTCAGGCGCGGCGGAAGCTTTTTAAATCTGATACGGCGAATGAGAAAATTTAAGGAATTTACCGGCGAAGAGGGAAATTATGGGATTTTTTGTGTAAATCTGGTACGAAAGCTGCCGTACCCGGTGCGTCGTGCCTGATATTTCCATTTTGGAGGGGCCTCAGTGGCATCTAGTCTATATTCCCAGACTTATTGGAACAGTTTTCAGCTTTTGAATCCTGAAATACAGGAGATCCTTCTATATTCCAGAAGTAACTTAGAGCACTTAAAAACCATTTTTGGTGTTTAACATTTTGAGGGGAAGCCCCTTTGTATCAAATATTTTGTCCATGATTGTAGGTGAAACTGTACAAAGCAATTTTTTTGAGAAATAATGCTTGATATGTTAAATACCATATTTTACATTAAAAGGGAGATTTCTTTTACCAGATAAAGTTTTTACGCAGAAAAGAAATATTAAGCAGTTATGTTGGACAAAGTCGAACCCAATATGCAAAAATATTGGGCGTGTGAGAAAAGATATTGGACGAGGCTTTGTCGAAATATTTCTCATTTGAATCGCTACCGTTCGGTTAATTACAAATGAAGTGCTCGTTTTAAAATTCATTGTATACATAAATGGACTCTTCCTAATAACTTTGTACATGGGGGAGGGGGTGGAGGATATCTTTTTTCCTGGGGAAAAATTTGCCTTGTTTTGGGGGAAAACTTACTCTATTTAGGGGTATTTTGAATGTCCGGGGGGTCAACGGATGCTTGTCCGGGGTCTTAGATCTGTTAACCGGGGGGGGGGGGGGGGGTTGTGAAAATTCACAATGTCCCGGGGGGGGGGGGGGTAAATTTTCAAAACATGTTATATCCTCCACCCCTCCTCCACTATTCAAATTTTTTCTATCAACAATATTTTATGTGAAAAAATCACATAAAAACTTGTGATGAAATACCGAGAAAATGCCAAAAAACCGGTTTTTCCGGCATATTTCCGGCATTTTCGGCCGGAGAAAATTTTTTATTGAAAATCGGGCTCCGTTACATTTTAAGTATTGCCATTTTGCATCAGTACGCTAAATTTCATGAAAAAATATAAAGTACACCTCGAGAAATTCAAGAAAAACGTTTTTCCGGGGATAATTCGGCTGTTCCGGCGATTTTTAGAAAGTTCCGGCTCCATAAGTCAGTTTTATTGACAATTGAACCATGCTTGATGAATGGGCATTGTTATCAATAATATTTTTGTGTGAAAAAAAACAAAGAAATGTAAGGAAAAAGTCCAATGAAAATCTGCATAAACGGCGATTTCCGGCATTTTTCCGGCATTTTCGGCCGCAAAGTAATTTTTCTCAAAAATCGGACTCGGCCATGTTTTGGGCATTGCTTTTACGAAAATAAACCAGCTGCGCTGGAAGGTCAGCCCTAAAGGATAAGATAGATCAAATGATAAGCTGGATCAAGAGAGAATAGCAAAAAGGATGTAATCACATCCACGAAAAATGCCTCTACTGCCCATTCAAAATGCAAAAATTGTTGAAAAATGCAAAAATGTACTTGCAAATCTTTAAACAGCCTTACAAGCAACTTTGAGCCTGGATTTCGAAAAACCCTTAGTAACTCCAGGCCTGACTCGAAAAATGGAGTTGCTTATGAAAAAAGTGTAACAAGGTTTGAAAAAATTTCATTTTTAACATAAATCTTTAACAATGTTGTTTTAGATAATCATATAATTGTCTATAAATATTAACAATTTACTATTGTACAATATTAATTATTTCTTTGCAATACATTTAAAATATGTAATACTCTCTAGTTGAAATAAAGTCTTTAATTATTGTCCAATACCAACGTCATTCCAACAGCAATAATTCCAAAAACAAGACATTGAATTAGATACAGGATAGGTATACTGAACCAAAAATTCATTGCAGCATCATAATAGTCCAATAACGAATAAGCTTTGAAAAAACATTGATTAATCTAATCGTGAAACGTGATAGCGTTTAGTAGGATACGTGAACGTGTGTATTTTCATTTATACCAGCATAATAGTGGCGTTAAAATTTTGCAAATAGATGGTCGCCGATTGAATTTCTGTAAAAAAAAAGATAATGTATAAAGTAATCATTGTAGTAAACTCTCACTTTTTTGACATTATATTATTCATCAAAATATCAATTGACCACTATTCAAACTTTTAATGTAGGTCACTTTTGAGGCTTCAGTGATTTTAAAGCCTGAAGGGCTAGAGGACAACATGAACAAAATCACTTCACTCTTTAAAACTTAGATCATTCATGATTAATTGCTTATATACATTTAAATATAAATGAGGATGAGCAAGCATTTCACAATTTTCATCATGTAAGACTGAAATTGGTTTTTTACCCTGACCAGGCGCTAATGACAAAATTTCATTATCTACTTCTGCATCAGAAGGAGTGTGAGGCATTAGAGTAGTTTCATTTGCATTTGAGCGATGAGCATCAAGTGGGTTGTCAGTTGTCTCAAGCTCTTCAGAATCTGAAGCATTATTTTGTGGATCATCAGGTTCAGTGCTATCGTCATTGGAAGCAATTTCACTCAATTGGTCACTATCATTAGAGTCCGTTTCCTCATTATTTGCAGAATTTTGTATAATGGTCTCATCATTTGAAATATTGCTGACATTAATTTCTATGTCTTGATAAAGAGGGTTGTTCTCTTTGAAAATAATTCAGTACGCGCTGAATGAAATCAGGTCTGATTGGTTCAAAAACGACATGTCCTTTATATTCCAATTTCCTTTTGAGTTTAACAATGACTAGTCCATTTGCATTTGCTCTTCTTGGTAAAGTATTAGCAATATCTTCAACATCAATAGGTACATTACAAATAGAACCTTTGAGTTTGGGGAACTGACCTTTTGGCATGATTGCAATTTTTTTGAATAATATTCTGCGAGAAATCAAAATTTTTTCAAGTCTACGAAGAGTACGGAATTCAGCAGGTAATTCATCAAGGCTCAGTTTATTTTTGACAGATTGGCACGGCAACTCATTTTTTTTAAGTTTACTATGGCATGTTCTACAAATGTATAGTTGGCCGTCAAATGAAAAAACTTCAGAATAATAATGTTCTTGTGGGATATCATATTTTTCAGGCGAGTATTTGACAACCGTTTTTTTATAGAGGCATCTGTTACAGCAAACACAGATGTAGAAAGGACCTTCATAAATAAGTTTTAGAAATTTTGATACTAGATCATTTTTTTCATTTTTATGGTTTTTGTTTGCAGCCGCATTATTTTTCTCATAGCGTGATTTTTTTGTTGCACTTACAGAGACCCCCCCAGCGGACCCGAAATTCACGCCATCACGCCAATTTTTTCTCGATTTCACGCCATCACGCCTGAAATATTTGATTTTCACGATCACGCCAATTTTTTTCGATTTCACGCCATTACGCCAAGAAAATTTAGTTTTCGCGCTCATATTTTCTGGATAAACTCAGTTTTAGACCACGTTTATCATTGGCATGGATATAACGCCGTTATATAAACTTACTTTTTGCCCACAATGCACAAATGGGTGTGTGTTTAGTCGTTAATCAGTTTTTCGACATGCTCATACGCGTAAGTCAAGATTAAATCATTTTTCTTATCGGAAACACCCGAATCTGGAAGGAATTTGACTTCTGTTTTCCTATTTTTCGTAATACACAGGGGTCAAATTCCATTTTTTTTCGGGTGTTTCCGATAGGAAAAATGACGTAATCTTTACTTATGCATATCAACAAATGTTAGACAACTGGTCACATGAATGGGCACCGGTTTGAGGGCTGAGGTATATTTGAGTAAATTGACAAAGCTCGCCATGGTTGGGCAACGGAGAAAATTTTTGAATTTTGAAGGGTTTAAAGTGCTATTTTAGGACCCATTTCAATTCAATTTGAAAAATAATTCATGTAAAAATATTGGAAATCTTTTAAAAGTACAGGCCGCTTTTTTGATAAAAACATGAGGGGTCATGCCCCCTGGTTCCCTGTTGACGGGACCAATGGGCATTAATTGTGAACTAGCGTGAATAATCTTCAAAAGGGTAGAGAGGAGGCGCAACCATGGTTTGCGCCGACGGGAGAAATTTTTAATTTAGTATGGCTAAAATCGACCTCATTTACTGTCTTTTTTCCAAAATATGGTTTAAACATCACAGGATTCCTTTGATCAATACCAATCTGCTTAAAATTACACCTCATAATAAACCTGTTGCTTCTTTCTGTTTAAGGCTTTTCTATAAATATATATTTTCCTGAAAAAAAGGACCTGATGTCTTTGATGCATCTAAAAATAAGTATCTAAGAAAGAGAGGAAAATGTTAGTTACTGAGGTTTGCGCCGACGGGAGAAATTTTCAATTTTCGACCCTCTCATAGCATTCGATTTTATTTTGAAGACTAGCTAGCAACTGCTAAAGACAATCGGAAGTTACAAGGATAAATGGCAGATAAATAAAACTGTTTGCACCGTTTCTTTTATGTTTTAAAATGAGATCTATAGGAGGCCCCGCCATAGTTGGGGCCGACCAAGAAAATTTTGAAATTTAAACCCTCTAAATTGGCTAAAATGGACAAAGAATTACGATTCAACTAATAAATATGATTTTCACGATCACGCTGAACTGCAAATTTCACGCCATCACGCCTAAAAAACTCGATTTCACGATCACGCCGGCACTTCATTTTCACGTCATCACGCCGTTTTTTTCAAAATTTCACGCCATCACGCCACGAAAAACCCTTCATCACGCCATCACGCCAACCGCTGGGGGGGCCTCCTTACACGGTCTTTGTTATTTTGATAATAGATTCTATCTTTTTCATTTATTTTGTCTTTGTTTTGGGAAAAATATTTTTTTTGTTTTTCAGTTAATTTCTCTTTGTTTCGGGAGCGATAATCTTTTTTTTGTTCGTTTAATTTTTCTTTGTTTTGGGAACGATAATCTTTTTTTTGTTCGTTTAATTTTTCTTTGTTTTGGGAACGATAATCTTTTTTTTGTTCATTTAATTTTTCTTTGTTTGGGAACGATAAGTTTTTCTGTTTTCAATCACTGTTTCTTTGTTTTTTTTGTAATACTTTTGATTAATTTTTTGACGCTTAGAATTGTTTCCATCACTGGCATCACTTTTTACGCTTCTTATTTGAATAACTTTTCATGAATACTGAAATGTCCCTTTGTAGAATTTCTTTAAGCTCTTCTATTAGTTCATCCACTTCAATAAATTGAATTTCAAAGTAAGTACTCTCTTTTTCCATTTGTCGTAAATAAAAAAATTGGATATATTTCTCAAGTTCAAAAACGTTATCAAACTTTAAAAGACACGATTTTCCATTTGAGGGATCAAGTAATCCAAGTTCATTTCGACTATGCGAGTCAAAGATAAAGTAACCCTGATGCCGACTCATAATTGCGATAGTAAAACCGTTAATGATCATTAAGGCGTTGAATTCTAGACTTTCAGACTCACTCAGAGGGATTTGAAGGAAAGCACTATCATTAATCAGGTTCGCTTCGCCGTTTGCAAAATTCAAAAAATTGAAATTAGTTATGACACCATTTGATTCAATGAAACGCGGCATTTCATCAACCGAAAGATGGGAGTTTGTATCAAGCTGTTTGTATAACTTATCACCTTCGATTAAGATTTTGTCAAGGTCGGTAGTCTTCCAAAGATTAACGCGTCGAAAATTAGACCAAAAGATAGCATACAGGCAGTTAACGCTACATTGAGTACCAGCAGTTTGGCCAAATAATTCCTCGTTGGCTTGATTAAATGAGCCCAAACACAGCTTTTGAAATTTGATAAGTTTGCGTATGCAACATTTTTTTTCAAATTTGACTGGAGAAATAAGAGTTTTGTTTTGCAGGGAGTATAAGTTAATAAGGCTAAGTAGATCTGACGCTGAGACGTGTAAGCTGAGAAGCTGAGATTTATAAGCTTAAATGCTGAGATATGTGAGCTGAGATTAGGATGTGTGAAGTAATTGAAGCAAGTGTTTGATGGACTTTGCAAGTTTTGAACAATTAGCAGGTTTCGCACGTTTTGAACGTTTGGTAGGTTTTGCAGGTTATTCAAGTTTGACAAGTGTGACAAGTAGTTCAGTAGGTTAAGTAAGATAAGTAAGAGGATGCAAGGAGCTCGCATGCAACCTCAAGGGTGTAGCTGCTTGTCTGATATATATCACAGACAAGCTTAATGCTATCTTTTGGATAACTTGCAAGTGAGGTAGATGTACCAGTGTACACTTGCTGCTATCTTTTTTGAAAATAACTTTGACAAGGAATCAATAATAAACTTTGAAATAAATCAAGTACTCTCACCTCAAGAAGATGATGAAAGAAAGTTGAGACTGATCGAGATCTTCTTGCTTCTTCTCCATAGGCTATTTCAGGGTCGCGGTGCATCTTGGGTAATCAGGATCAATTGGGTCAAACATGAAACCACTTAGCCAGCTACTAGTGCGAAGCTGCTTTAACATTTCATAAAATTGCTCACAGTACGCTTCGGAAGAGGTGGCGCAATATAAGGGAGATAACGGCTGATGTAATAATTACAGCGCAGCTCGGCGCATACACATTCTTGTTTCGGATTTTCTAAGTCAAATCGGGAAAATCGGAATTAAACTGAGGAGTCTTAACGACGACGACCAGCGGGAAAAAAATCGCGGAACAGATTTGAAGGGTCACCTGGGCTGACCAATAATTCACGTTTGAGCAAGCAAACAAAATTGCCATAGGTACGAAAACTTGTAATAACAGTTTTTCTTCCTGTCCAGGCCTACAAAGCTCTCGAGAGAAAAAAAAGACAGCCTGTTTTCGAGTATTTCCATTAGTGTCACGTTGCATGTGCTGATAATCGATGTTTAAACTCTTATTAATTAGAACAATTTCATAAGAATCATGGCACTCAAAACATCAAAACATAGGAACAATGCAAGAACAATTCTAAGCATTGCACAGTTTAAATTTAAGAAGATAAAGAGTCGAGAAGAAAGAAAGCAGTATCTTAAAACCATTCCAGGCTAAAGGTTCCTAAAACTAGAATAGCTTAGCCTAAACAAAAACATACTAGTTCCTATAAAAGAAGAGAGTTGTGTTATAGAGTTATGTTCCCATGGCGATCTTGATGAACAGAAACATTAGTTAGTGTAGTTCTAGGAAAATAGAGGAGACAATAGATTGAATGTATGTAAACAAAAAAGTCCTTTTCTGTCAAAAGTTTGTGCAAAAGTGCAGAGAGCGGACACCTATAGTTTTAGGATTTAAAGAATAACTTTGATAGGTGAGTTTTTAAAAGTCATTATTATTGCAAGCGAAAATGATTGGAACAACTTTTTGAAATATTAGAAATTTTTTATGAGAAATAACAGTTGGCTTTGGACGAGGCTTGGTTTTTCTTGTTTTTTCTTGTGATTTTCATGCTTAAAGGTGTGTCCAAAAGGAAGCGGGCAACCTTGGAAATTGAATATATTGATTGAACAGAGAATCTTAATCTAATTTCAACTATTCTAAGCGCTGTTTAGATGATGAGTTTTGAGGATTTAACTTTATATAAAACTGTATACTTAGTAACTTATTATTAATAGGGGTTTAAATCGATTTTCTTTACTATTTATAAAAACCTACGAGACTGGGGTTGTTAATTTGTTTTTAAGTTTTGTCCAAAATTGAACCTTATTACGTTATAAAAAGTGTATCAATTTTCAGCGATTTAACACGTGCCTTATTTTACCCCCAATACACAGGAAAGCTCAGGGAATCTATAGTTTTTGTTTCATTTAGTCCAAACCCTACATTTTCAAGGTCCGCAAATTTGATTTAGATTCTTGTGATATGGTGACGAAACAAATTTTTCGTAAATTAAAGCCAGAAGATTAATTTCCCAGAAAAAACAAGAGCAGCATAATCAAAGAAAAAATCAAAAAAATTCATTATCTTTCAGAAGTATGGGCACGACATATTCGGTGGTTTACGCGATAGCGTATGTTGGTGCGAGAGAGGTAAGAACATTTTAGACACCCCCTTCTCATAGACCCACTGGAACCCCTTCCCATTGGAAATATTGGCTAAAATATCGTCCACAGTGAAAAATTCTACTCTAATTTTGCCCCGCTGAAAATAATCAGATAACATACAGAGGAACCTCTAATTAGCGGACACCATCGGGGAAAGGGGTTAGTGTCCGCTAATTAGAAGTGTCCGCCTTTTAGAAACTTTTGATCTCGGAGCTCAAATTTGGAAATTAGGCCATCCCAGGGTGTCGAAAATAAAAAATTGGGGTCTCAAGTACTTATACTTACTGTATACTTACGTACTGCAGACACTAGGCCATAGAAGAGCTCGAGTGACTGGCAAGAGGTTAAATCGGGGTGGTGGGTACGGACTTGAAGTACCAGTGATTTATGATTTTGGGAAAACTTGACATTTGTAGAAATAATTTGAATAATAAGACTAATAAGTGCTCGAAATAAAAATATCTAATTTTTTTTTTTCAATTTTGGACGTCTGTGACCCGTTTGATATTCAACGTCCGTTAATTGGAGAGCTAAAATAGAGGTTTTGGCCAATTTGTGCGAAAAAATTTGTACGCTAATCAGAGGGTCCGTTAATTGAGTGTCTGCCTTTTAGAAACTTTTTTATGAGGATTTGACTAGGAAACGGCCGGGGAAAATGAAATTGTCCGCTAATCAGAGGTGTCTGCCTTTTAGAGTGTCCGTTAATTAGAGGTTCTACTGTATCCTCATTGCAAAATATTTTTCCATCTCCGCTGACTTTTCTGGCTCGAAAACAATGGAATTCAAATCCCAAGCCATAAAAAACATGGGAATATCAATCCAATTGGAGTTTTGATCCGTTATTTTTACCCCAACCGGCTGAAAAAATCGTACAGGGTCTGTGAGAAGGGAGTGTTTATAGAGAAATCTTTGTGCCGCTTATTAATTTACCTAGCTTACCAAAGACTTCTTCTTATTGATGGCTTGATTCAAAAGAATTTTTGGCGTGATGAGGTGATTTTTTTAGCAATGCCCGATTCTTGATATTCATGAAGTAATCTTTTCGTTAATGTACACTCCGAATCAAAATATTTGGCCGGCATTAAGTTAAGACGCCAAATTTTTTGCCAATAATGATGACGGCAAAGTTGTTACGTCACATCTACTGCTTTTAGCCCCTAAAATTGGGTTCTTGCGTTGAATTAAATTTTCTTGGTGAAAGTCAAAAATTGTAACTTTAGTTATGTTATAAAATAAATTCCCCCCACTTTCACAATACAATTTCACAGGGACATCAATACGAGCGTGATTTGAAGAAAGTGATAGAGGATTACATGGAGGAGCATTACGGTTCATGCTGCGGAAGTGCTTATCAAATCGATTACCACGTAAAATCACAAACAACCATTACTGATAATTCTAACGGCAGAAAACTGCGTCCTGACATTGTGATATGGGCGAAAGTCGAAGGCGAATGGAAAGCTGTCGTCTTGGAGTTGAAAAGTTATGAAAATACCTATCTCCCATCAAAGTGTGTCGACCAAACATGCCGATATAGAACCAATTTGACCGAATTTGATGACGAGAATTGTGAATGTGTCGGAGCTATTATTTGCTGCAGAGAAACAACAAAAATGTCTGAGGCCTTTAAAAAACATGCATTTGTAAAGGATGTGAAAATAAGAACCTTTGAACCAGACCCCAAAAATAAAAGTTATGAGGAAAATATTTACCATATTATGAGTACTGCCATGGACATGATGAGAAAGAATTGAGAACCATAAATCAAATTAATCACACGAGTCAATTAACAAGACACCAATTAGTTTTTGAAGAACTCGACATGAACGATCTTACTTTTTAATTCTAAAAATTGTGCTAATCTAAGATGTAATCTTTTTGTTTTGTATCCCGACGAAATTTTAATTAAGTATTTTTTTTACTGAGACCAGCTGAGACAAGGCATAAAATTTGAAGAAAAATTCCATTAACTCCGAACTTACTTGTTTTTCACAGTTTGGAAAAAAGAAAACAGATTTTATAGAAAATAAAATCCTCCAATTCAAATATCATCCTAAAACTTCAAATTATCACAATGGCATGCAAAGAATTTTTCTTTTAAAACATGTTCCACACACTGTATACACGTATTTTTTAAGAACAAACCATATAAGAAAATAAGGCTTCGATGGCAAAAATATCAAGAACAAGCTAAGAAAATTGTAAGGCCTTGCGGACTTTAAAATAGCCCCATTTCTTATTGAAAATAAGAGAATGTTACGATAATTTTTGGGTTTAAAACTCAAAGTTAAGAACATCCAAAGGCTTCACATATTTTAGATGTTCTTACCGGGTGTCCCAGAAAAAAGTCCCTCTCTTTGAAGAGAATTTTCTCGAGTTCTATCAACCGTTAAAGAGTCAATTCTTACCTCTTTCCAATGCAAAATTATTGATTCTTTAACACAGTTCATAGAACTCGATAAAATTCACTTAAAGATGGGACACCCGGTATAAAAAAACGTGTAAATTACACCTTGAGAAGGGTGAATTGGGCTTTTCCAGAAAAAAATTGAATATGGGGGGTGGAGGATATAACAATTTTCAGTGACTTTAGGCCCCCGGGGCAACTGGTTTTACCCCACGTACAAGCATCAGTTGACCCCCCGGACAACCCAAGTTACCCCCAGACAGAGCAAATTTACCCCCGGACAAGGCAATTTGATGATTTTTCGCTACCCCCGGACAATATCTTCCATCCCCGGACAATATCTTCCACCCCGGACATTTTCTGAAAGAGCCCATTGGATTAAAGAAAATATTTCTCACCTTTTTGAAGAAATGTTTCGACACCATGCTCTAACCATGACGAATGGTAACGCACAATATTCGTGTGTTCCAAATTTGAAAAGATCTGCACCTCCCTTAATGTCTGAAAAAAAAAAGAAATGGCAATTCATGATATCCACCATTACAATGTCTTCCTGTCCCATGGCCCCAACAGCTGATTGGTTGAAAATGACGTATTAACTGATTTTACGTCACTTACAACCAATTAGCTATTGGGCCCGTGGTGTAATGTCAGAAGACATTGCAATGATGTATATCATGAATTACTTTCGATGTTGCAACCACATTTGATAAATCAGAACGGGAAGCACAGCTTTTAGATCTTCCAGGGTTTATAATGATTGGGTGGACTAACTAAAAGCCGGTCTCTACTTTCTCGCGAAATGAGCGAAAACTTTTTAACGTTTTTGTAAGGTCATTGGTCGGTTGGAAAATGAAGCAATTCCATTGGTCGAAATTGACGTAACGAATAGAAACTTTTCCTCAGGCAAAAAGGGTTAAGAAAAAAACTGTCGCCCATTTCGTGCGAAAGTGAAGACCGGCCTTAAGGTCATTGGTTGGTTGAAAAATGAAGTAATTCCATTGGGTAAATCTGACGTAACGGTTTAAAAATGTTGAAATCTTTATTTTTTCGCTCGAATGATGTCTACTATAATCTTTTCTATAGGTAAAACGATTGACAAAAAGCTCATCAACTTGATTGGTGAATGGCGGGCTTATCCAGAAATTTTTGTACCACTCCCTCTGTTGAGGATATCCATTTTTCGAGTTCCAAAACCCCCTGGATGTATAGCTTAAAAATAAAGACCCCCTGGATATTCGACCTGAAAAAGTGGATAGAAGGATATCCAGAAAGCATTGAACCCCCTGGCTGTCCTCTCCCTCTTAAAAGGTCTTACCCCTGGATATCCAGAAAGCATTGAGCCCCCTGGCTGTCCAATATCCTCAACAGGGGGTGGGGGCACGGACT
Source organism: Clytia hemisphaerica (assembly GCF_902728285.1). NCBI lineage: Eukaryota > Metazoa > Cnidaria > Hydrozoa > Leptothecata > Clytiidae > Clytia > Clytia hemisphaerica. The sequence goes on from NW_027104184.1 coordinate 1,209,686, forward strand.
ATTTGTGGAAAAGCCCAAAGCTAACCTGTAGAATCTTTTTGACATCTGTATCAACGAGGGGGATTTTCTTGATGGCATAAAACTTATAGTCCAGTTTATTTTGTGCTTTGACAACTTTTCCGAAGCCTCCTGATGCAATATGTTCCTCCATGGAGAACATTTCATTATACAATGACTGTGTATGGAACCCATTGACAGCTGAACTGCAAAGAAAAATGAATAGATTTTGGACATTTGAATGCCCATAAATTTTTTTAACATTTTCGAACACTTTCTAATAGTACTCTTAGGTGCCAAATAAACGCCCCCCCCCCGCTTGTTAATTTTTCGAAAATTTTCCAACCCCCCGGACCTTATTAGGACCCCCCCGTTTATTAATTTTTAAGAATTTTTTCAGCTTTCAAAGGGAAGGTCCAATATTCTGCTCTAAAAAGCCTGATTTTAGCCTATTTTAGTTACCTTACTTTGGGGTTTTCGCAAGTACAATTTCCAACCCCCCGGCAATCTGCCCCCCCGGCAATTAAAATTTCGAAAATTTTCCAACCCCTCCGTTTATTTAAACCCCCCCCCCCGTTTATTTGGCACCTTAAAGTATAAATAAAAACCAAATCTGAATAAAAAACCCATCAAAATTTAAGTTTTTTTTAAGTTTTCCAATGAAAAAGGATTTGTTCTTTTCGTACCTGTTGAATGCGATATGTTCTTTAGTTTTGAGTAGTTCAAATTTGGGCTAAAAATTGATATTTATATTTTTCATTACACTCAGTCAAACACGGCAGTGGTTACCCAAAAAGCCGTAACTTGGACGAAATTGGTATGAAATTCTTAAATATTTTCTATCAAACCTGGTACCATACCAGAAAGAAAGAAAGAAGAACATATTAATTAATTATTAAAAGCCTAAATTCTTTAAAACATTTAGAATAAACACACCCCCTTCTCACAGAACCACTGGAAAAATCGGCCAAAATATCGTCCCCGGCGACAAATTATCCTCCAATTTTCGCCCCCACTGAAAATAATCAAATAAACCAATCCTCACTTCAAAATATTTACTACTTTCCCATCCTCACTGAATTTGAAAACAAAAGAATTGAAATCCCCAGCCATAAAAAAAATGGGGACATCAATCCCCATCGAGTTTTAGTCTGTTATTTTTATCTCCACTGGCTGAAAAAATCCTACCGGCTCTGTGAGAAGGGGTATAAACTTAATAAACCAAGATATTAGATTTAAAAAAAAAGAAGATCTTGAAGGTATAAACATTAAACGAAAAATCACCTGTAACGTTTGAACAGAACCTTCCATGAGACTTTTGAGTGCACTTTGATATTTCATTCTTACTGCTTTGAAGTCGTCCAAATAAGCAAGGTCTGGTATCAACTAAGAAACAAAACGAAACTTATTATTAAATATCATGATAAGTCAGCCACTAGAGTTGATATCTGATATTATTTAATTTTTCTGGTGACGAATTAGCACCAGTAATATTTTGAAATCCACAATCAGAAATTCCCTGAAAAGCATAGGTTTCGGTGATGATAAACATATATCTTTCTGATCTTGAATTTTTTCTAACAATAATATCCTTAATTAGAAATAATTCTTAAAAGAAATAAGTGTTTCAATAAACTGAATATAATTACCATTCCACTTTTGAGCTTTTCACAAACATCTAAAATAATGAAAAAAAGAACAAAAACATTATTAAATAAATTTCATATGAAAAGTAAAGCTTAAAAAAAAACAGGACTTGAGTCTTTCAGAGGTTGAAAGATATAATTTTTGTCAAATAATCACACTCATGTTTCTTGACCATTGAAGCATTTTAAAATTTACCCAAAGGCCTAAGAATTTCTTATATTTTGTAATCTTCTAACCTTCTCCATTTTTATGGAAGAGATTGATGACACTAAAGGGTTTTGGCTCAATCATATCAATATCTAGAGCTACTAAAGAAATTCCTATAAAATATTTCTTGTGAAAAATTAAATAAAGGAGAAATTAAGTGTATCAAAATTTCAACTGCATACTTTTGAAAAGTGCATCACTAGCATTTTCATCTTGTGTGTATAAGACGCAAATGTGTTCCAACATTGAAATAAACATGAGATGATTCAATGGTTGTTGACTGTGGATGGCGACCTCGTTATTAGATGCTGCCCCAAAGCTGGATTGTGAAAATGGTGATTGGCTTTCTTCATCTTAAAAAAAAAAGAAATTTATCTTTTCATTATACCTTTGTACAAAAAACACCATAAGAAAAATCTCATTTAATTTTCTTCTACCTTAAAAGGTAAGAAATTTTAGGGAAAGAAAATTTGGCGGATTTGGCAGATTTAGTCAAAATCCGCCAAGTCAAAATCCGCCAAATTAGGTTCCTGCCATTACTGTATTTATTCTCCTGAATGTGTGTGATTTCAGGCCTTAAAACAAATTTTTCATCTGCTAAATTAAATTCCTGACAAAATTTCTTCCTTTAAGGTACTTTCAAGAGTTAAGTTTGAAAATAGAATTTCATGTTTTGTTCTACTGTAGGCAAAAGAAAACATCTAATGTATCATAGTTGACTTTCCCTTTTTCGCAAGTTTAAAGGTTGATCCAAAGTAAAATCAGGATCCAAAAAAAATCTGAAATTCTAGGGTATTTTTCATACTTGGGACAAAATTTTTGGTCTGTGACACAGGGGTGCCTGTACTATAACCCAGTCAAAAAATTAGAAAAAGGTATGGAAGCCTGTTGTTTCTTTCTTTTGTTTCTAACTTGAACTTGTACTGAAAGATTACTTTAATGGGATAAACTTTCGCGGGGATTAAATTTCGCAGTTGGGCCTATCCGCGAAATACAATTTCACGGGGACTTAATTTTGCGGGTGGCACTATTGAGTGGCAATATTTTCACGATTTTGTGGCTTTTACTGCCAAATCGTGCATGTTGGTTGTTGAAATACACATTGTTAGCGCTTCTTTGATGCAAGTAACCATTTAAATAGTATTTATCTGACATATTCTGAGTTTTGTTTAGAAATATTTCGCGGAAAAGGCCCTGTCATGAGGGATTTATAAATAGAATTTTGTTTGTTGAATGTTTGTAAATATGCATTATGCATGAGATAGAAATATCTCAACCAGATATAGAAATTCAGACATTCTTCAGCGAGCGTTCGTCCGGACAAGACGTATTGAGGATTGACGGATTGCGTGGCCATCAGACCTAGGTTAGCCTGGTTCCACAAGTGGACCCCGTTGACCCCGGTCTGACTGCCATGCGCATCCACAAAGAATGCTGAAGCAGAGTCGTTTAGAGAATGGACCGTAAGGTTGGGAAGTGCCTGGGTGAGACAGGTGGTGAATCAAACGGGGAGAACTGCGGAGTTATGGGGTTCTCGCGCAGAGTTAACAATAAAACCCAAGTCGCAATAAACTGCAGTGAGCGGCGACGCCTGGACGCAGGTGAATCATTGACATTTAAATTTGTTTGTTTATTGTGTGTAACTTTACTTTATTATTTGGATGGATTGAAATAAATATGCACGAGCTGAAAAACTCTTGTCTACTTTGTTCTACTGTCACTCTGAATTCCATTGTACATTCAAGTCCTCCCCGTCTTCTAGCGGCGGGTCAGATCACAAACGCCTGGGGCATAAAAATAAATATTCGCTTATCGCGCCAGGAGAGGACCGATCAACCTCTCCCGCGCGACAACTGGGGGCTCAATGTCAGAGGCACAGATCTGATTGTGACAGTCCAATAAGGTACGACTATAATCAAATATTTTAATGTGGAAGTTGAACTTAAATTACATGCAGAATACAATCCGACAGACTTTCTTGAAGTCGAAAGAGCTGACTCACAAAACTAATGACGTCGAAGGTTTACTGTAATAAACAATGTATCAAATTATTAATGAACTATTAGTCATTGGCACTGAATGGACACGGGTGGTTGATTCGATCATTCATCTGAGAGCTTGAATGGTTAAATTGAAAAGTGAGTCATTCAATGGTACCGAAATCTGAGTCATCTTAGCTCGAACACGCAAGAGCATCAAGAATACCTAACCAAGATTAATGAATTATTGAAATTAAACTCACTCAAAGAAACTCAAATCTACGTTCTATCATTTACCATGAACTTCAATGGTTATTATTGAGAATGAGTCGTTAATTTAGACTAAACAGCTGAGTCATTTCGAACATATGAAACATCGAAAACATTTGTCACTCTGAGGATTAATGAACTGAATTATTGATATCAAGCCAACTCGGAAAGGTTCTCGCGATGAACCCTTAAGTAATCAATAATTCAAGGAAGAAGATGCAATAATCGTTTATATACCTTCTTGAATAATTTATCATTGACGCAAGTAATGATGCTAAATACCGAATGCAAGAAATTTTAACGGAAAAAAAAGAGAAGAAAGTCAATGAGGAGAGGAAGCTGAAAAGCTCATCGAAAAAGGTCACGCCTCTTTCCAACATACCTTATAGTGATTACTAACAGTTCTGCCTTACTTGCCTGCGGTTGTAAATGGATCAATCAACTGCAAGTACTGCGAACCTGTAGTAACGAGCCTTTCTAACACCACCGAAACACTACCATAGTGACTGTGGTGTTCAATCGGACATTTGGAACAGCATGTTTTGTAGCAATTATTACGATGGATGCACTACACCACCGTTTGTGGACAAGCGACATATCCAAAGAAGGAAGAGTGCGCCATGCGAATACCAAGAACTATTGGAGAGTGAACGAGACAGAATTCGATCCGATGGGAAACAGCTCAGTGAGGAGATTGAACAGCTAAGATTTCGAGTTGAACACTTAGAATCTGAATCCCCTCCATATCAAGCAGGAGCAATCGGAGGTAACTGTGAACCATTTATACGAAAAGACTGAAAGCCAATACAGCAGCAGACATTTCTAACAGAGACATCGTTTGTAGAGTCTTTAAATAAACTCAGCCGACCGAAGATCACTCACTTAGATCTACCTACTTTTGATGGGACCGGATCGAAGTCATTCAAAACCTTAAAGAATTTGAAGACATTACAAAACTTGGTAAATGGACTGAAGAGGAAAAACTGGCTGCTCTTCCATCCATATTACAAAAAAGACCAAAGATGTTCTTCCACCGGATGGATGGAACCTACAAGACCTCTTTTGCCTTAGCAATTATGGAAATTGAAAGTATGTTTGATGCCCCAGAGGAAAAAGTTATTAGAAGACGCAAGCATCAAGCAGGGAGATTCGTCCTTACTTACTTACCTTGAGGAATTAGAGTTCCTCTTTACTGAACTTGAAGTACCAGAGAATCGACAACTCGATTTCTTATTGGCTGGATTAAGACCTGACTTGCAAGACTTTGTCTTTCTTAAACAATTTAAGACCTACAACGAAGCAGTGAAGGCCGTCAAGCTAAAAGAGTCCTTGAAGCGAGAAAAGCCTTTGGAACTCACCAAGATATGGGAGAAACTGAATGCCATAGAACGGATGATGAATGGAAAGCCGAAGTCAGCAAATGACGACGAAGATGACATTGAAATCAACCTATTAAAGTATCAAAATGGCACAAATGAGAATGTTTCATTAACTTGTTGGAGATGTGGTGAATCTGGACACAAAAAGAACTTTTGTAAAATCATCCCATGTAACAGGGAGCGTGGCTTGACCTGTTGGACCTGTGGCAGAGACGGACACCGTGAAAAAAATTGTAACCTGAACTCAAATGAGATCAGATGCTTGGGTCTTCTACCAAAAGTAAAAATCATTTAACGAAATGGATACTCTGTGTAAAGATGGGTGTGTTGTCGAATGAAATAAATATATAAATATTTGGGTAGAATTGAAATATATTAACCCTTTTTGTGAGATTTTGTCAAAATAAAAATTTGATGTTATTTTAAAGTTAGAACTAGTAAGGGGTAGTCGTTTGGGGTCCAAACGTTTTTGGCCCGCGGCTGTTGTCATGAGGGATTTATAAATAGAATTTTGTTTGTTGAATGTTTGTAAATATGCATTATGCATGAGATAGAAATATCTCAACCAGATATAGAAATTCAGACATTCTTCAGCAAGCGTTTGTCCGGACAAGACGTATTGAGGAATCACGGATTGCGTGGCCATCAGACCTAGGTTAGCCTGGTTCCACAATTGGACCCCGTTGACCCCAGTCTGACTGCCATGTGCATCCACAAAGAATGCTGAAGCAGAGTCGTTTAGAGACTGGACCGTAAGGTTGGGAAGTGCCTGGGTGAGACAGGTGGTGAATCAAACGGAGTAAACTGCGGAGTTATGGGGTTCTCGCGCAGAGTTAACAATAAAACCCAAGTCGCAATAAACTGCAGTGAGCGGCGACGCCTGGACGCAGGTGAATCATTGACATTTAAATTTGTTTGTTTATTGTGTGTAACTTTACTTTATTATTTGGATGGATTGAAATAAATATGCACGAGCTGAAAAACTCTTGTCTACTTTGTTCTACTGTCACTCTGAATTCCATTGTACATTCAAGTCCTCCCCGTCCGCGACAGCCCTTCCAAATTTCCATTGGGACTTAATTTCGCGGATGACACCCTAATCTGCGAAATCCGCGAAATTTAATCCCCGCAAAACTTTATCCCATTAAAGTAGTTTGTTTTGCATACTTTTTGAGTCCCCACAAAATCTTTTCAAAATTACCTTTTTTCGCGGATAGGCTCATCTGCAAAATTTAATCTCCACGAAAATTTATCCCATCAAAGTAGCAAAAAGGGAACATCAATAGGCTTCCACTCCAGGGTTTTTAATAAGAACTGCAATAATAAATCAAAATTTTTAAACTGATAAATATTTTTAAGTAATCTTACCACTATCACCTTCAAAACTTGTGAATCGCTCAAATTCGACAAAATCATCTGAAGATGCTGATGATGCTGTATTGAAGTCTTCACGTTGAAAAGAAGAGAAACTTGTTGATGAATTGAAAGGATCATCAAAAGACATTGTGGTGCATGATTTTTGTTTATTTTTAATGATTTTCTACAAAATAAAGATAATCATAAATTTTATCTGCATCATTCTGAGATACCGTTTTAACTATGTTAATGCCGATTTTGGCATTGATTTTATGTTTGTTCTTTTGTGTAACTGTTTGATGTTCTTGCAATTATTACTTTGTATTTAATTGGTCTTTTGTAGGTAGATTTCTTATAATTGTTTCCTTTATGTCATTTATTATGTCTCATGTGTATTAGGTTTACTTTTTATAGTGTAATGTTTATATATTATTGTATTGTACTATGATCCCTACGGGAATTTCTGTGTATTCTGTAAATGTTATAAATGTTCAGTCTTGTGGTGCAATGTTTAAATGTTGTGTATTGTACAGTCAGTTATGTGATGTTCCAACACAGTGTTCTTTAGTGAGTATCTTCTGTATTTATGTTATACTTTTCCTTCTGCTTTGTAATAATTCTACAGTTTTCTATTTCTATTATTGACTCATTTTGTATCTTAAATAAACTGTTTTACCTGTATTTGTACCATTTCTGATGTATTTTGTATTGTTCTTTTTAGCCGTCAATCTATGTCGAGGCCAAATAAAAATGACTCATATTTGTCATAATTGCTTTTAATCATTTTTATCACCTAATTTGTCATAATTGCTTTTAATCATTTTTACGATTTTTTTACGATTTTTTCCACACTTCAAATCTGTACATAAGACGGTTTTTTAAAAAAATGTTTTTACACATCTGATGATTGCGATAAGCATGAAACTTTAAGTAATGTATTTTTAACCTTGTGAATTTTCGAAAGATATAATCTATGATTCGCTCTACGAAGTAGAGGTTGTCCAACCAAGATATTATGATATTATTAAAGATGACTCATAAATGCTAAATTGTGTCATATGTTTGACTGGTATTTACAACTCTACTTCCATTCCATGGGCTGAACTTTTGATCTACATTTACAAAAGTCTAAACACAGATTTGAAACCAGCGAGGATGAAATATTCAAGGAGAAAAATTGTGTAAGGTGTATAACTTTCTACTAAATGGGTACTGATAAATTCTTACGTTTCTTTCATTTCATAAGGCTGGACTTAAAAAATTGTTGGTTTGCCGTCACCCGACCAACCCTACCTCGAAACCTGCTGACCCAAAAAATTTATTGCTATTTTAAAGAAGATTTTCTTTCCTTTAAAAACTTCAAACAATAAAAAATCAAAACTCGTATCTTGTTTGTCTCAAGCATAAGAATCGTAAATTTCCTGCTAGCACTTCTGTTTTTTATTCAAAATTACCTAAATGTAAACAAACTGTTAACCCTTCCATGGATAAAAATTTTAAAAATCGCCAAAATAAAAAAAAGTTCCGACTGACCGACCCACCTCGAAAATCTAAGGGTGGGTGACGGCAAACCAACAATTTTTTTAAGCCCAGCCTAATCAACTTGCAAAAATGCCTACTGTATTTGAGTTCCTGAACTCGGTGAGTAAAAAGAAGATATCATACCGATTAACAGTTAGGGAAACCATCCAGGATCCTGCCATTCTATCAGCCAGCAAAAACTGAATGACACTTGTAAACTTAAGTTTCTTACTATTTTCCATCGAAAACAATCGAAAACATTACTGCTTCCCAAAGCCGGAGACCAAAGCAAATGATCTTTCTTGATGAGGGCGCCCTTTTGGATCCATTGTTAACTCATTTAAAATGGTGGACAGAGTTGCGGAATGACGAAGGCGCCCACTGCTTCGAGGGTGGTAACGCCAAAACGGCCAATATGACCAGCCAACAGAAGGCGAGTTTGTTGCCGCGCGAGTTACGTCATGCACTCCACCGTAGCGAAAACGCGAACAACATTTCACAATTATAAGAATATCTTATGTGCTTAATTCTATTTAACTTTGAGAGCTTCATGGAAGATGAAGAAGTAGAAAGATGAAAAATGCGCTGGTTAATTTTTTTTTAAATAGGTGTGTTTTATCATTGTTGAAAGTTGAGGAAATTTTTGCCGACGCATAATTTTTTTACAGCCAATTAAAGGCACAGTCTGCTTATACTTACTATGTTTGCTATATCATCTAGGCAAAAAACGGTAAAAAAAGACACAAACACAATTTTTTTATGAGTGTGGTTATGATTTTTTTGATTGCGGCCGCGTACAGGAACTCGCCAAATGTTCCTAACTGATTAAACATTCAATGGGGTCCGAAATACCTCTTCTATTTTCTGCCTTGTAAATTCTCGATTGAAGGTATTGATCTAGCTAGTATGGAAGAATGACTTCTTCCTCGGAAGAATGACTTCTTCCTCGGATTGTTCTTCATTTGAGGAGCTACTCTTGGGTACCTAATAGCCGGGGAGTTTGGAATAAGCGGGAGGTTTGGAAAAAATCTCAAAACTTAATAAGCGGAGGGGGGCTATTAGGTACCAGAGAGTACTTGACTTTGTTGTCTGAATCATCAGATATCATATAAAGATAGGAATAATGGGAAGTTTGGGAATCACTGATTAAAACTATTTTTCTTTGCTTAGTGACTAGAGAGGAATAAATCTTTTGTCTATCAGTCTAAACTTAAACTCCTTTATCAGGATTAGAAACTAGGCTAGTCTTACCTCTTTTATCTTTCCCTTTACAACAATACAATGCTGACAAGTTCACACAACATATTGACAAGTAATCCCTGTGAGAGAAGTTTATATCGAAATCTGCAACAAAAACGAAAGTGGTCTCTTCTACAGATTGCTTCCCAGCGCTCCTTCGCAGCTGTTTATCAAATTTCCACCAATGAGATTGCCGCATTTCACATGGCCCTTCTTTTTGGCACCTGTGGCCTCTCAGTGCCTTGCACTAGAGACGACTGTAAAATCCCACCCTTCATATTTGTTTCAATCCGTGATCCTAAGGCTTAGGTTTTTTCTGATCTTCAATTTACTGAAGAAAGTGGGAATTTGATGCGAGAATTAGATTGTCAACAAAGTGCCGTAAAAAATCATTAAATAAAGGAGAACTTTAAATCTTAGATATTTTCATTATGAAGAATTGGTGCAAAAAAGTGAAACATGGAAAAGTTTCATTTATTATTGGTTCAATCGAAATAGGGATTTGGAAAACTTTCTATGTTTGGTTTTTTTGCACAAACCCCTGTAACTATGGGCGAGCACCCTGTTGCTAAGTTGTTGGCTTGAAATCGAAAGTGAAACCACTGAAAATTATAGTAAAATTGGCCTGCACTCCAAATCCCGTAATCTTGATATAGGAGTTAAAGCATACCCTGCCAGGCGATGTCAATCAAACTGTTCGATTACCGAAGAAATCAAACTCAATCGTACGGTAGGTGTTCGATTACCAAACTAAATCTAACACTCATCGAACCGAGAAATTCCGGTAAAGTTCGATTAGTTCGATTGATGTTCAACGTGTTCAATTTATGGTTTTCGTTCACAAATCATTCTCAGAGCGCATGAACAACTCTTTTCTGCTAATCCAATGATTGTTGGGGATTGTTTAGGCAAAAGTTGTTGCACTAGCAATAACTGGAACCATTTGAGCTACAAAAACACTGATCGAACTTTAAATAATCTAACTGCGATAAAGTGATCAAACTTTAATCGAACTGAAGATATTCCAGTAAAGTTCGATATACTGTTCGATCAGGTTTGGTGATCGAACACCTACCGTGAGATCAGGTAACTTGCATCATTGGAGGCTAATATGCATAGCCCTCAAATGAATGACCTGGCTGGTCATTAAAATACAAAGTTACCATCAACTGCTCTAACTTCAGTCAGGAACTCCTTTCACTTTATCGATATTATGTGAACGGCTGTGTGCGCTAAATTATTTTGGTTTCACTTTCGATTTCCATCAAAGGTCTTAGCAACAAGGCGTGCGTACATAACGGTGCTGGGTAGAAAAATCTAAACATAGAATTCAAAAAAAATACCGATCATCGTATAGAGCACTAAAAAATACCCCCTTTCTATGTTTAGTTTGTTCTACCTTGGATTATAACTAAAAATATTTTCAAATAACCTTTGTCCGCGTGGTAATCTTTGCCCGTTCCAATTCTTAGATAATGAATAAGAGAGGTGCACTTGGTTAAGCCGTGCTCGCGGGCGATAAATTTATGTTTACTTCTCTTGTATATTTTAGTGGTATTTATCCAATGAAAAGGATGTTGACAAAATATGCACAGCGCTGAAAAAATATGCACAGCATTGATTATGACATCATTAAATATGTCAATGTCGATTCAACGCCTGTTAAAGAAAATAATTTGTAAATAGTTCTTTTTATCGTAAAATTTAGAAATACGACCAAAAAAAGAATCAAATCTAATATTTTTTTGACTGAACTTGGGACTATCTGACAAAACATGGGACAGCAATTCGACCACCATTTCACTGAACCTCCAAAGTCATTTGATTTGTGATAATGAACGACGTATTAAAAAATACACGATTTCTCTTTCGCACCGATGCCGAGTACTCTCGGGTGCCTAATAAACGTACATGTACGTTTATTTTTTTTCGTGTCAAATTTCCCGCCTGTACGCACCTTATTAGGAACTGTACGTTTATTTATTCTGAAAAATTTTCCTGCCTGTACGTTTATTCCCTACTGTATGTTTATTTATTTTCACCCAATATCGCCCATTCATACTGCAAAAACTTGTTATTTTTTGTTCAAGTAAGATATGTAGAAAGGCCGTTAATTACAAACATTCGAACGTATCGTGGGAAATTTCGAGTGTTACACGAGTAAATTCGAACGTTTTGCTTATTTAGTACTTGTCATTGATCTATAACAAGAGATATACCTATACTTAGTCAGTCATTTCGACCTGGATGTTCTACTTTTGAAAAATAGTAGATTTTTCCCTGTACGTTTATTTTAGCCTGTACGTGTATTTATTTTAGCTCTGATTTCTCGCCTGTACGTTTATTTCAGCCTGTACGTTTATTAATTCCAATTTTATTCTCTCCCCTGTACGTTTATTTTGGTCTGTACGTTTATTAGGCAAAAAATGGTAGAGTAGAGCTGCGAGCGGAGCTGCGTAGTTCATTTGTTTTGAAATTTTGCTGCTTTGATCCAGACGTCCGCGCTCGATAGGATCGATCATCGGAACAGCTTGATGACGGATCGATATGTGATTGATGGATTATTTAACGATCCGGATGGGAGATCGATGGAAGATCTTGAGTATCGATCCTTCGTTGATCCATTATCGAGCTAGTATTTCACCTTTCAATCGAGTATATCGATTCGTCATCGATCGTTAATTGATTCGTCATCGATCGTTAATCGATTCGTCATCGATCGTTAATCGATTGGTCATTGATTGTTAATCGATTTGTTATCGATAGTAAATCGAGATCGATAAAAGATCGATGATAGATCGATAAATAATCGATAACTAATCATAAGCTTAAAAAATCTGGAGTATCGATCCTCTATCGATCTCCCATCCGGATCGTTAAGTAATCCATCGATCACATATAAATCCGTCATTGAGCCGTTCCGATGATCCTATCGAGTGCAGACGTCTGGTTTGATTGGTCAGTCATTTGACAGTGTAGACCTAACTCTTCACACAAAAATTACGGGAAACGTATGTTTAGACTTTGTACCCTATGCTGCACTCAAGCACTTAAGCCAAAGTCCCGCAAAGGCGGGACAAAAATCAGTTTTTTGAAGTTTGCAAAAAAACGCCACATAGAAGATCTTTCAAATTCAGTATATGAATGGAGCAGTAAAAAATACAACTTTTCTATTTTTCCTTTTTTTTGCAAAAGTTCTAGGAATGAAAATAAAGGGATAATGACAATTGAATACTATCCATTGATGACCCGCGGCACTATCGTAAAGCTAGAATCGCTTTGCGTACTCTTCGCTTGAGAAAATGATTGACAGATTGAAGTTTTTCACCCGCGCAGGAGTTCGCGGAGCGTTCTCGACTCAATCCTCGGACCGCGCTAAAAATGGTAGACTGAGCTGTGATAGATCATTTCGATGGAAGTTGTTGGAATGTTTACAAGGCTCTTGACAGAAAATCGTTTGTTTTATTGTCAATGATGACAGTGCGGTTATTAATTTTGTTAGATCTGACAAATTGATGTTTGTAAGTGCACTTTATAGTTTTGATTCCCATTGAAGAATCATATTCTGGTTTTCATGTTATTAGATGCTGGTTTAGAGCTTTAGGTTTACACTGTTTGATGGCTATGCAAGTTTCCCTCCACTGACCTGGTGCAAGTTACCCAACTTCACGGTATCATTTGATTTCTTACAATGAAATTCGTGATTCATAATTTTATGGAATGAAGGCAATGAAAAAAAGTTATTGAATATGATTGAAATTTGATAAAATTGGAAAACTGTAAACCTAATGGATTCATTATTAGACTGACTAAAAATCAAACAGTCAAAAAGGTAAGTTTTCCTATCAAGAAAGAAGAATGCAGCACTTTCTTTGCCTGTTCTATTTTTTTTCCTGAAGAATGCTTACCATGTCTCCGTTTCCAACCTTTTAACAATTACAAATTATTATTGGTTGAGGTTTGGGCTTGGGATGTTTCTTTTCTCTGTTTTTCTTTTTGTCATAATAATCACGTCTGCTGTTTTGCTGGAAAGTTCTAGGCCACGAGAGTTTTTATTTATTTTTCGGATGAGGAAATATTTTGACCGCTTTTGAAGAACTGAATCGAGGTGGAATAACACAAGCGCGGACGAAAAATTGCTCCACAACACGATTATCAAAAAATATTTTCTCAGGCTCAGGGTCTATGCATATGGTGTAACTTTTGCGAACCAAGGAATGCCAATTTTAGAGACACCCCTGCGTCACAGATCCAGTTGGCCCCAAACCCACGGGAAAATTTGGCCAGGTGGGAAAAATAACCTACAATTTCAGCCCCACTGAGATATTGACCTTGTTTTCATCCCCATTTGATTTTGAAATTCAATGTACATAACATAACAATTGCACTCCAAAACAACCTCACTGGAATTTTTGAACCTCGCAAAAATAGAATTTCTATCCCCAGTGGGATTTCAATAAAGACTTATATCCTCACTGCGGGAAGAACGAAGAAGTTTCCCTGGGGCTGTGTGACAGGGGTGTTTAGAGCATTTTGGAAACTATCCCACAATAAAGCAATTATATTAGAATCACATTTTAAATTTAGGTTAAATTTGGACACAAACTAAAAGATATAACGTGAAGAATATTTATTAAATTCTCTATTCATCACCAATACGGTTTGGTATATGTTACGATGATTTTCTCCAAAAAAGGTTGAAGAGAATCAAGAAGATTCTATAATTCGATACCTAAAAAAAAAGTTTCTTCAAAAGAAATCTTTTCATTGACTCCCAAGGAGGCCCCCAAGCGGTTTGCGTAATGATGTGATGGACTTTTTGTTGGGTGATTACGTGATTTGGAGATATTTTCTTTTCGTGAATGCGTGATGAGAGGCTGTGTGAGAGGCCAAGACGTGATCGTGATTTGAAATTTTTTTTCAAAGGGATATGTGATTAGCCATTTTTTTTGCTGATTTTCGTTATCGTGATTGAAAACAAAAATTTGTGTGATCTCGTAATAAGTGTGGGAGCTGGGAGGAGCCTCCTTTCATTGAATCTTTTTCTACGCGTTTCTTACTTGTGATTTGATCGGTACAGCCTCATCCAAGATCCTACATGATTGTCAAGGTTACTTTTGTGTTCGCTGAATGAAATCGGGATCTGTTTTTACATAGCAAAGCATGATATGTAATATTCATACACTGTGATGATGAATAAAAATAGCATCCTCCAGGCAAGAAAAGTCAGCACAGCATAATTTTCAACTCAAATAGATTTTGAAACAGAAACCACTCAGTAATAGGATCATTCCTTGATCTAAGTGGCTCTGGGAGTAATTGGAGATACGAGCGTGTTATAAACGAAAGAGAAATTCAAAATGGTGCTTACTTTTTTGGTTACACTTACAGGGTCGTGAGTAACCTACAAGGGGGTCGACCATTCATCACCATTTTATGAAAAATCGACTTTCTCAGCTTCATTATTGGAGGCTGTTCAAATGACTTTTTAAGGCAATTCCTTTCATCCAAAACACAAGTTCCCCATCGTAAAAATAAATTTAAACAGTTCAAGTGACCTCTGGTATAAAATCAAAGCTCCAACTTTTGTTAAGGGCAATATCGTTTATTGTTCATTTTTTCGAGGTTTTCGACTCTTGAAGTCACACAAAAATGAAAATCTCAAAATTTTTTGTTGAAATCCAATTATGTTCATACAAACCTACCTGATGCCCTCTGGGGTTCTAGGTCCCCCCAGAAAATTTAGCCCCCCCTAAAAATCAGGTACCCCCTTACATAAAACCTCTCAGCCCCCAGTAGAATAACCTAAAATAAGAAGGATCAACAGATAAAATAGAGTTGGACTAAAACAATGAATCTGTGGATTGAAAGCAGAAAAAGATTACTCCCAATTTTAAACAAAGCCAGCCCCCAGATCTTTCACATGCAGTTGTAGGCCCCCCAGCAATCTAGGTACCCCCTAAAAAATTAAATTTTGCCAGCCCCCAGCCAGAATATGGTAAAAAAAAAATTAGGTCCCCCCTAATCTCTGGGGGGGGGGGGTTCATACCATGGATGCTCTGGTTGATGCATCAGCTTAATCAGAGCATTTTTAGTCAGAAAATGGCTAATTACCAGAACTCCACATTGAGGATAAAATACCTAGATAAAATCAATTCAATCCAGTTCATGAAATGCTATTGTATGACTTATAGAACACTTATAAAATGACATTTTGTAAAAAGAGAAATATCAAATTAAAAGTTCCTAAGGACATGTTTTTTTTTGACTGTATCAAAATTTCAAATTCAAAAATCTCAAATTTTACAAAAACCTTAATAACTTCGATGCAAATGTCATTCGGGACTAGAAAATTTACAGAATTGGAGTTGATCGTGATACAAAAAGTCCTGCAAGGTCAAATTTATGAATTAGGAGTGCATTATGATTATTTTGGTCATTCTAACTTTATGCTCATATTTTACTCACTTTCTTGTAATTTCTAAAAATTCTGATTTGAAGCCAATATTTGTCATTTCTGAAGTCAAAATACCTTTTCAGGAGTAGAATAGGACAAAAATGAGTGAGATATGAGTAATTTGGTCCAGCACCTTAGAAATTTAAAATTTACAGCTTACACTGCAAAATTAACGTTTAATTTATAAAATGTCCCAAAAATTATTACAACATAGTATTCTTTCGATCTGGACCAATGTTGAGAAAAAGTTTGCGAGTGTTCAAAGATCAAAATGGTCTTCAATTATTGAATAGTCAAAAGAAAAAGGAAACACGGTTTATGCAAATTAAATCAAATTCAAATTCAAACGGCTAGTTCGAAACACGGGTCACGGGTCACGGGCACGGGGCACGGGTTACGGGGCACGGGTCACGGGGTGACGGGGCAGCTCAGATCAAAGTAATTCAAACAGAAAATGTTTTAAAAACACTAAAAATTATCGAAAAAATCAATTTTGAGGTATTTTATCCACGTATAACTATTTAAAACGCTAAAACCTAACCACGTGCTTTCCACGTGCTTTCGAAGTTTGCATCGTGTATAATGCAGACCAGAAAACACCGCAACATATTACATACATATAATAAGCTTATATTATCAATAATACACTTTTAGTGTTATATGCATGTTATATGTTATACGTAAGTAATATACATATTACAATTCCCATCGCCTGAAAAGCGAGCTTTCTCAAGAAAATGATAGTACGGCTATTGTTAAATCATATCTCATTATATCCCCTCCATCACCTTGAGTATGAATATAATTTTAATGGATAATAACGTAGAAATGATGGTATTTTATAAATGTGTCAATATTTTCCACCTACCATTATGAATTTTTAATAAAAATGACGTAATTATACTCAGATCTCTAAAACCACTATCTTGCAGCATTTAATCGTTTTAAAACATGTCAATCCCGATGTCAATCTATATCCAGTCACATGATTAGCATCCTATTGAGTATGAAAAAACATTTTGCTGTAAATTGGTTCAGAGGCCTTATATTTCATGATTTTGAGAATATTTTTGTCATTCAATATCATTTTGACAAAATTTGTGAGTGACATATTATTTAAAAATTTTCATGATAATACTATTCGTATACAATTGTTTCAGACATACTATACTAGTAGTATTAGTACTATTATATGTGTTATGTAGTACACGTGTTATGAATTATACGTCATATGATATCGTTATATTTTTTCCGGTCTGTAAATTGTATGCCCCGTGCCCCGTGACCCGTGACCCGTACCCCGTGCCCCGTAACCCGTGACCCGTGACCCGTGTTTCGAACTAGCCGAAATTCAAATAACTAGGAACATATATTACAAATTTATAATGATAAAAGATGAAATGAACAGTTGTTCTACCTCAAATGAGTAGGTAATGATTTAAATAAGTCATTCAATTTTTAAATGCTTGCATTTCTTTTTGCAACTTTCATCGCGACAGAAATAAAATTTCCCTTTATTAACTGGCGCCAGAACGTGTACAGACTGCGTTTTGTTTGCGAAAAACCAAAACATCCGAACGTTCGAAATGTAGAACGTTCGAAATGTAAAACGTTCGAAATGTAAAAACGTTCGAATTTGTAAACAAAAAATTGACAAGGCTGGTGGGAAAGAAATGTGAAACATTTTGTAGGTCAGAGATTATTTTGGTGGCGGTTGAGTTTAAAGACCATGTTAAATCATTTTTCACTCATATGATATTGAAGAAGGTTACATTATTATCTATAGATAACATATTATTGTAATCACAAGTTTTTAATGGGGCAACAAATTTTAAATTTCAACGAAAATATTCATGCGTATTCCTTATCTTTTCGCAAGGTTTACCGTTATTTGCTTATTTTCAGTGATATTTTTTAAACAAAAGGGAGGACCAGAAAATCAAGGATTACTCCCGAAATCTCCGTGATATGCTACTGTGCTCTTAAAATGTCGATTATAGTTAACTATCTTCATAATTGCTAAAGAGTTTTGGATGAGATTAAGGGAGTAGTCACGGAAAAACTAGGTCTTGTCAAAAAGGACCATTTTAATCATCGGGCACTCATTTTTCGCTGTTGAATCAGTATAAAATTTACTTAATACAGTTAATAGACTTATTTTAAAGTGTTTGAATGTTTTTTCCCAGAGTATTTCGGAGTAAAATATGATAAATTAATCCAAAGCTTTACTAATAAACATATTTTCTGTACGAAAATGACAGGACTATAATTAATCCTCTGGCACTCTTCAAAAGAGTTTTTTTGCCGTAAAAATGTTTTATAGTGTATTCAAAAGACAAACCGCAAGCAAACCCCCAAAATTATAAGAGTAGATAAAGCTAATGGAGAAAATGTTATTTTCTAAGAAATCGAAAATGACCCCTCAAATCATCAAATACTCCTGAATTTCCAAATGTTTTTGGCTAAACCCAATCTTAAGGCCTAAAAGCACTCATATCAAAAGTTTTAAGTTCATATTTGAACTGCAACATCTAAAAAATTGAGATGACTTTTTGTATCTTTGCTTGGAGGGACTAAATCGAATCATTTACTACTCCTAACTTTAGACCAATATTGCTGTAAGCCTATTAATGCTAAACATCTCTAAACTTCAAAAATGGAAGGACCAATCTTATCTTAAACTACTCTGCAAATGACGTCATTCTAGCTTTAAAAGTTTTATGGCTATCTTACAATTAGTGATGGAGGTGAAAAATAACGATTTTGATACAGTCAAAAAAAAAACAAGTCCCTAAGGATGTTTTAAAAATTTAAATTACCACAAAAACTATGCAAAGACACACCAGCAGAACCAATATTTTGTAACCCATAAAATTTCTAAACCGTGAACTCAGCTGGAGTAAAAACAGTTTGTGATTCTCATGGCACTGATACACGAGTGTTAATAAAAGCGCTTTCCAAGACGATTCAAAGGTTTGCATAAAATACGTACAATCAAAGTCGTAATATTTGAGAAAAAAGGGAAATTCCCACAAAATCTTACAATCACAAACGATTTGGAAGCGCTCTAAATTGGGTTGGAAGGGAAGAGTTTTAACTCTGAGTTTTAACACGAGACTTAATCCAAAAGTTCAAGAACGGTTCAATAGGGCTCAGAATATGGCCTGGAAGTCTATAAACCCCTCCCGAATTGAAATATTCGAATAAATTCATGAATTTACCCAAACGCGACCTTTTCGCCCGAACTTTAAATTGCTGAAAACGAGGAATTAACCAAAATTTCCAACATATTTTTACCGAGATTGTGTACAAATTGTTATAAAAAATGGCATGTGTATTAAATTATTAAGTAATGCAGTCCATGTTAAATATTTCAAGTAAGCTCGGGCTCCCCATCTTCATTAATACCGGAAACTCCTGGTGGTAGATCATTTGATTCGCAACCATCGTTGACATGCAAATTGGCTGCCACATCTCTAGCCAGCTCCTCATCGACACCATCTGGGTTTCCACGTGGCTCATTTCTTTCATCCTGACTGTTTACGTCGGGTATATCTGTGCTCTCAGTCGGTGGTGATCTAACAGCTCCATCATTTGCATCCTGACCGGAAAGTGCTGTATCTTGACATTGCACTGGACGGATTTCTGTCGCTGGCACATTAATTGTATATCCGAAATTTGCATCAACCAATGGGTCAGCCTGAGTATTGTTTCCACTTTCAGGTCTTTGGTTGTTTCTATTTGCCAGTATAGAGGTTGTAAAAGCTTCCAATCGGTTGCCGATATCATTACGTCCAGCATCTCTAGCCCAGGTAATGATATGTTGAATGGATAAATTCTGGTTTTCATGCCATAGAATCCTTAATAAAGCCATGGTCGGACTGAATAGACCAGGAGTTGTCCGAGCACCTCGAAATTTCTCGATAACCTCAAATGTGTATCCAAAATAAGAAGCGAAGGATGACCAATCAGGGGCACCAACAACTCGTTCATCCAAACAATCGTATATCTGTGCAATAATGCCATCGTCAACTAACAGATCAGATATTAGAACGTCATCATTGTTAGTCTGAAGAACTTCCATGACATCCATACGTTGGTTTTTCTTAGCGCATTTTTTGAGTTGACCAACAGTTGCTTGTGGTTGATCCACTTTCATTTTGTTGAGCAAAGCACTTGTTGGGCTTCCACCACCATGGAAATCTCTCTCTAAACATTTAAACTTCTTACGAGGAGTTCGAGTATGTTTATGCTTGATTAACCATTCAGCAAGACGTAAAAACCAGCGATTGGTGTAATCATCCATTTCAGAAGTGATGTATGATCTGATGTCATCGTCATTCAACAAATCAACAATGGTTACAATGCCTGAAAAGCGTTGAAAATAAATAATTATAGCTAAAGCCTGGGGAAACGAGATGTTTTTTTTTCGAAATGGGGAAATGCAACATGCTGCATCCCACCAACCTGAAACGCTTTCTCGTGTCTCCAACCCCATTTCTCTTTCTATCAATAAAAGTAAAATCCCACTTGTCCCAGGGACAAAAGTGAGAGAAGCACAAATGTTATCAAAAGAAAAATGGGGCGGTGGAGACACGAGAAAGCGTTTCAGATTGGTGGGATGGGGCATGTTGCATTGCATCAACGCGAAAAAACTTCTCGGGTCCCCAAGCCTTTACCAAGAGATACATTTACCTCTTTTGACTTTACAGATGGAAGTGACCCCCTGATCAGATCAGAACCTTAAAAAAAAGGGACAAAAAACTTTTGATAGAATTCGAATTAGATAGTGTTTTTGTGCTTGTTGGAAAGATAAACAGGAGTAGAATACTATCAAAAAGAAAAAATCAAAAATAAGATCAGAAAATGAAGATGAAAAATGAAGACGAAGAAAATCTACTTCTTTCATAACTGTGCTATATATAGATTTTAAGAGACTTAGGGTTCGATTTTTAAGATAAATGTTTTTAAAATGTTTTGTTTTCGTGTTTTTGTTTACCACACGTTTTTCCTACACGTTTTTTTATTGCAAGAATGGTGTAAATCCATTTCATCATGGATATTCTTAACTTTTTTGGGAAAATCATCCTAAAATATTCTTACAACATTCTTAGGTTAGGAATTCTAATTCAGACTAGATTTAACATATTTAACATAGTACATATATGTCTCAAGCATAAAATGTGAAAGGAGTGAGTCTCACTTGGGGGTAATTGACAATTTATAATTGAAAATGCTCTAAAAATAGCATTCTTAGTTTAAGTAGCAAAATTCCATGATGGTGATATTCTTAGCATTACTCTTAATTGTTTGGCCATTTTCATCATGGTCATTCTTATAAAAAGGCGTGTAATTTGATTTGCATTTTAAAATTAGAACTCGCCACAAGAGTTTACAACCCTTGTTATCAACTAAGTAGATAAGTAGAGACCAGGTTTTAAACCAAGAAACACGAGACACAAGGGGGAAAATAGTTTAAAAACAAGTGGTTCTTGTTTTTCAGTCAAGATATCCAGGCTATAAAAAGATATGATTTTTACACATGAGAGTAGGCTACGTCATATCTTCCTTCGTTTCGAGCGTAAAACCTCTACTCTTTTATGAAGGATTGAGTAGATCCAGTTTCCTAGTCTACTGTGTAGAGTACTCTCTAATTCCCTATAGGTTTTTACGTGTTAAAAACTACAGGTTGGTGTTTTTGTTTGTATTAAGGTTGTGTGGGTGTGGTCCATCGTTGAGTTTTCGTGGACTTTTTTCGTAGGTAGTGTTTTAAGGAAAAGATTTCGAGGTCTTCTGTCGAAAGTCTATCACTCAAACAAAGTTTTCGGCCCTTATTTCGATAACTTCTCGTGATAGGTGGGCCAAACTACTTGGTATAGTAGAGTCCTCTCTTTCCTTTTTGGGTTGTCAGAACCTTAGCATGCTAATTCTCTGTAGGGGGGATATCATATAAGTTTTCTTACCCGTCATGTCAAAATCTTCAATGTCGCTAGTGCGTTTTATATCATTCATCATTTCTGCGTGTGTTCTGGAGGTAGGTGGTCTTGGAAAGGATAAGCTCGGTGAGGCTTTTCCATGTGTGTTCTCTCAAGGCCTGGTTTCTATTTCGTTTTTGTTTCAAGTCATATGATTGGTTGGTTGGAGTATGATGTAATCGCATTGGTTTATTTTGTGTTTTAGGGGATGGTTTCCATTATTGTACGGGTGTTAAGCTATTTTGATTGGTTCACTTTTTTTAGTCTATTGTTTTGCTTTTGGAGGTGTATTGTTTTTGAGTGATTATTTTCGCGTGTCCGCGTTTTAGGTGTACCGTAGTTGTTGTTAGATCCGTACATAGTAGTGCTCTGTCTTTTTTGTTGAGGGCGTGGGACATGTATCTTTTCGCCCGATTTAACTAAGTTGGTTGGTAAGCAAGTGGTAGGAAATGTAATAATGTATAGGTCAAGTTAGGAGTAAATTTATTAGAAATATCTATTTATTTGAAAATATACTATTATTTCAAAACGGGTTTTAATTGAAAAACAGATTTACAAAGACAGTCAAATTTTTACTAAAATATTTATCCTGGTGATATTTACAAGTTTATTTTTCACCGAATTTGGTGCGAGTAATGATGTTTTTTATGTTTTTATGTCTTTTGTATACAATAAATGGTTTAGTGGGAAAGGTGTATTTCAGTTCTTCATCATTATTTATGAGGTGCCAGTGTCTATGGAGTATTTGTTTCAAGGGAGCCAAGCTCTCATAGTATTCTACAATAAAGGGTAGGGGGTTGCTGTATTCACCGTTTTCATGGTTATTAAATATTTCCCGTTTTCCAAAAGGGAAATATTTGTTAAAACGGGCTTTCTCCATCATAATTTCCCGTGTCAAAACGCCTTCCGTACGCCCTGACTGACGCCCGTTTTTAATTTCACAGCGAAAAATGCATCCAGTGAAGTATAAGTAATGTATCATCACTCAAGTCGACTGATAAACTATATATATAATATATGTTACAAGTTCCTTACGGATTCTCAAGGCCGGTTATAATAAAACTATTACATGTTAGTAGCAGACCCGACTGGCAATTGTTATGTAGCAGGTTGAAACATGAGTTTTTTGCTAGAAAGATGCAGTTTGTTTTCAAGTTAAATCTTTAAAATAAATCAAACTGTGTGGGTTTTTTTACTTCCAAACAACCTACCAATAGTTTTGGAACACTCCATAATAAAGGAAGATGGCTGTTCTTGTGGATTGACTTTCTGGTTACCCCATATAAACACGATGTGACATGAAAGTGAAGAGACATGATTTGTTGGTTTTTGTTTGATTTCTTGACCCGTATAGATCTATAAAATATCTCATGGCAAATGGGATAGCAAATGACTTTTCATATATTGCTTGGCTCTACATATGATACCTCTAACTTTGAACACCTCCAGAATGTTGAAAAAAGCATTTTATGAGATAAGTTTCGATTGTAATTTTCATGGAAATTTTTAATCGACAGATTTGACTTGGCGTCAGTTTTGTTTGGTTGATAAATCTTTAGCTTCACCATGACCGTGGGATGATTTTCAATAAACTTTTGTTGTTATACACAGTCACTCTATACATGATGACTTTAGCCATGATTGGTATCAGACAGTCAGAATGTTGGAAAAAAAACATTTTACGAGAAATTGTTGATAGAAATTATATTGACTTATTTTTACAATTTTGGTGGTGTGGGTTTTGTTGGTTGATAATGTTTACACCGTGGAATCCTGTTAGGGTATATTGATTGTTGTTTGTTGGAAGACACCGTTTAACAGTCTCGCCATCTCCACCGTAGAGGCGGGAGGAAAAAATGCTCACTTTAGTACTGTGGAAGGTTAGAGAAATGTAAACATTGCCATTTTTTTTCCTTCCTTTAAAGAGAATGTTTTAGATGTTTGAACATGATATTAATGACAATTTTATGTATCTCTCCTGAAAATTTCACAAAAATTCACCAAGAGGAAAAGAAGTTATGATGAAAAGGAGTTCTTTACATACCATTTCTCTGCTGGGTTTTCTTATGAGAACTGGCTGTTTACCTACCATTTTTTACGGGGGAGAGTGAAGTTTCTCGTGGTTGCCAAAATCAAAACAATAGAAAATTGTTCATATGCGTGCGCAGACGACACTGTTAAACGGTGTATTGATTACCAAAAAAAAGAGAACCTTTTTTTGATAAATACTTTATTTTTTTCATGAACCGTGTGGATGGTTGACATCTTTCTCTAGTCTTGTAAACCAATGCAGTGTCTGTTTTCAAATCTTGAATTCTCTATACCTACTGAACTAAATAGACCTAAATTATGCATGGTTGTATCATTGTTTTTATGCTGGAGTACATAATTATTCAATATGACTGCCTCTTTAAAAAAAGGTCTACTGTTTAAAGCTATTTACTCTCGGGTACCTAATAGCCGGGGGGGTTGGAATAAGCAGGGGGGTTGGAAAAAATCTCAAAATTTAATAAGCGGGGGGGTTGGAATAGAAATGTCCTGGGTGGAAAATGTTTGAAAAAGAGGCTAATACAGCAGAACGAAGACAAAAAAGGGAACTTTCAAAAACATTTTCCCAAAAATTAATAAGCGGGGGGGTTGGAATAAGAATGTCCTGGGTGGAAAATTTTCGAAAAATTAATTAGCGGGGGGGGGGACGGCTTTTTTTTATAAGAACGTCAAAAATTTTCGAAGCCTTCGGATGTTCTTAGTTTTTGGATTTGAAGCTAAAATGTTCTTAAAATGTTCTTATTTTCAGCATTTTTTGAGCATTTTGATGTAATTTCTTAAGAAATTGCATGTTTTTAAGTCTCCAAAGCCTTAGTATGTTCTTAGAATGTTCTTAAATTTTTGGGCTCGAAGCCTTATGTTCTTATATAGTTTGTTCTTATAAAAAAAACAACGTGTATTGCCCTCATTATATTCAAATTTGTATTTTTTTTTAGGACTGATAAGTACATATTTTTAAACACCAAAACAAAGCAAACAACATGCCAGTTCTTTTCTGGACAAATATATATGTATACATTATTATGTGTGCTTTTTTATATATGTCAATAATGACCTTCATTTTTAAGGAAATATTTAGTCGCAATTTTGCGATTCTTGTTAGTGGTTTTATTTGGTATTCTCCTTTTGTGGAAACAGTCGTTTTGGCTAATGTTGTGAAGTTTCTTGAATTGTTCATTTATCAGTGTCAGGGGGTAGCCCCGCTGTATTAATGTCGAGCCGAGTTCACTCAATTCTTTTTTCAAAATTCTGTCATCAGTTGTTAAAAGTCGGTACCTAAGCGCCTGTGTGTAGATGACGTTTTCTTTAGTGTGGTTCGGGTGGTATGACGAGTAGTGTAAGAGTGATTTTGCATCTGTCGGTTTTTTATAAACCTTACTTTTAAATTCTTTTGTTGGTTTGTCAATGTATATTGTTGTGTCTAGAAAGTTGATTTGGTCGGGGGAATATTCGATCGTGAACTTGATGGTTGGATGGATAGAATTTATGTGGGTTTCTAAATCTTTTAATTTCTGAAGGCTTCCAGCCCAAAGAATAAAGATGTCATCTAGAAATCTTACATATTCTAGTATGTATTCCAGAAATGGGTTTATGAGAATCTTTTCTTCTTCAGCTGAATTAGGACAAAAAAGGGAGGGGGGGGTTGGAATAAGAATGTCCTGGGTGGAAAATTTTCGAAAAATTAATTAGCGGGGGGGGGGGGGCGGCTATTAAGTACCCGAGAGTAGTTTTCCGAGAAATAAGGTCGCGTACGGCGGCGCCATTTTGGTTCCCATCGCTGTCCCGAAGCGTTGGTGGTAGAGTGTTTCTTCAAAAGTGAAGTAGTTGTTTTCTAGGACAAATTTAAAGAGTGTCTCTAAAATTTTGTTATTCGGTGTATAAGTAGGGAGTGACTTTTTATGTAATTTTGTATAATGAAGGCATGCTTCAATGCCCTCGTTATGGGGTATATTGGTGTATAATGATTTGACATCAATAGTGAGGAGGTATTTTGTTTGTTTAGCAAGGTGTTTCTTTGTCATCAATCTTTTTAAAAAGTCTTTTGTGTCTTTAATGAAGGAGTGTAAGTTTGGTGTTAGTGGCTGTATGCATTTTGTTAAGAATTGTGATACGTTTTCTGTTAACGAGTTTACAGACGATACAATGGGCCTTCCTGGAATTCCTGCTTTGTGGATTTTAGGTAGGATATAGAAAAGGTTGATTCGTGGTTCATTTGGTGGTAGAAGATACTTAAAGGTGTCTTCGTTTATGTGGTAATGGTAAAGTATAGTTTCCAGGAAGGCAGTTAAATTTGTTTGGATATCTTTTAAAGGATTAACTTCCGTCATTCCGTAAGAAGTTGTATCAGTCAGATGATCAAATACTTTTTGTTTGTAATCCTCCTTGTCAAGGATTACAATAGAGCCGCCTTTGTCGGCTTTTTTAATAACAATTGATTTATTGGTACCAGAGGAATGTAAAGAGATGGAAAAACAGCTTCTTGAAAACAATGGAAAAACGGCTCGTCATATACCAGGTCTCTTGCCCTTAAGGGAGTTTATGTCGGGTAAATAGGTTTCTTTTGTTGTCGCTATAAAAAATCTGCATAATTAGCGTGTTGGGATAAAATTCTTTTGTTTCAAGCCTGATTATGCGCAAACTTTTAGGGCTTATATTTTGGGTACACCTCTCCTATACGAAAAGGTACCTATATCTTCTTGCTCAAAATTTCCTAGCGATTCTACTGATATAACCGCATCATGAGCGCATCATAATAATATGGAAAGCTAGAGCTCGAGGAAATTATAACTTCATCTTGATTTTACTCGACTTCTGACAGTTTTACAAGAACCAATTTAATATCATTGCGTTAAGAATTTCTTTTGCTATACATTGGTAAAATATTGCTCCTTATTCTTGAAAGTTGAACTAGTAATCGGCAAAAAAGGAAAAACAAATTTTCATTTTTATCGTCAAATCATGTAGAAACCGTCTGATTTGTATGGCGAGCCGTCTTTTCTGGACTTTCATTTAATGACCTAATCAACGTTTTTACAATAGAATTTTCAATAGAAGTGATCTTTGAACTTTGAGTAGTCAGAAAAGCTTTTTTTCCATCTCTTTACATTCCTCTGTTGGTACTCAGTCTTTTTAGTGCTTTATATTCAGTAAGGCCTAAAAGCCTGGATCTGTCTATTGTGTAGACTAACATGAGAGACGCTTAATAAATAATTTTTCTATGATGCTCGCTGAATTGTTTATGTTTGAAAAAATCTGCCTAATAAATTGTAACCTAAAAAGTCTATTTTTTCATCGATGGTTCTTTCAATAACTACCATTTCTTTGGAACCGCCTTTAAGATGGGTAATCTTTAAGAAGTTTTATCAAATTCGTGAAATCTAGATAGACAGAGAGCTACAGTAGACAGTAAAGCTTATTAAAACAATAAAACCTTAGTGACTTCAGTGCAGCCGATTGCCGGTGATAGATACAAAACTAGATTGTTTTGTAACATCCTATTTAAAATTAAACATTTCAAAAAAATGAGATATACCTTGATTTTCTTGATTTCCGTCACGGGCAGCCATATTGAAGACAGACAACTTTGCGTTTATATCAAACTTTGATCAAGAGATGTAAAATGCTTGAATTTATCATATGCTCACTCAAACACACACAACTTTCACATTCAACAATCATTTACAGAAATGAAACGATTTCTCTCTATACCGTGTGTATACACATTGAATAAAGGATAACATTATTTATGATATTGTATTATCGAAAGGTATTCTGAGAAAAAACCCTCTTTTTTACTTACACAAGCAGATTTTGATTTGATTGACAGCTCAAAAAACTCCAATCGGTAATTCCCGATTTCATTTAAAAATACCCTTTGCATAATACTTATCAGAATCACAAGAAAAATTTTTCGATTTCCAAGGTTGGAAATTTCAAGTTTTCTTAGTTGGAAAAAAGATAAAATCCAATGGAAAATCCAACCTGGAAATGTGGGACATTCTCCAAGGTTGGAAATTTTGCATTTTCCATGGCTTGGAATTTTCAGGTTGAAAAAAGCCAAAATCCAAATTTAACAAGGTTGGAATTTTTTAAAATTCAGTTGGAAAAAGCCAAAATCCAAGCTAAACAAGGTTGGAATTTTTTAAAATTCAGGTTGGAAAAAGCCAAAATCCAAAAAGTGATGGCAGAGATGTGGAAAAAGAGATCTTAAACAAGGTTTTTGTCCTTGTGAACAGTCACTCGCTAGCCTAGGCTCGATGGCTCCCGGTCAATCTCTCGTTATTTTTCGCACAGATACGTGGTTGATCTTAGATCACTCACACAGCTCAGCAGGGCACTATTTGAAACTATGACACAAGAACCCTATGTGGTTCACTCAAATTTCCAACCTTCAATTATAAAACCAAAATTTCCAACCCAAAAATATCGAATTTCCAACCTTGGAAATCGAAAAATTTTTCCTGTGAATACTAATCCATTTACTTTTTTAAAACAATTTGTAAAACTTAATTAAATGGAATGAATATAAAGATAATCCACTATAGTTAGCCTTTGTAAACCACAATTATAAGATATCATAGTATAAGAAAACCGCGGCGAGTTTAAGGCCTAAACCCCATCATTTGTTTTGCTTATTACAAGCCAAAAGTGGATTACTTCAAAGAGAATTTAGTAAATTTCTCCAAATTCGACGGGACGTTTCCATCGCTGGATATGACAAAATATTGACAAAACAACATTCAACAAACGTCTTTTTCCGTACTGCAGTCCATTGTTATGCTAATAAATAAGTTTTGTTACTGACGGACATAGCCACGAAGTGAATAATAACAAAGTGACATCTTTTAGTTTTGACCAGGTTTTTTATTTGCTGACGCACGCAAAATTTACAGCTTTAAGTCAAAACCTTTCCAGAAAGAAGCAAACGATTTAACTGATGATGGGATTGAAATTTCGGTTAAAACCACGCAAACTGGGTCTCAATAAGCTGATGTCGTAAATTCTTTTCCGTAAAATTTCAATCCCAGCTTGAATGCGTGGGTGAATTTTTTGTCAATCAAAACTAAATTGGAATCGAAAACCTGTTTCCGTGGTACGATCGTTTGCAAGAACGCGAATGTGTTACACGTCTTGTCAGGGAAAGTAATAAAAGAGCACAATATTTCAAGCAAGTGATCACATCTTGAAGTATATCAAAAGTATTTTGTCATGAAATTTCATATTGTCAGTGTTTTTGTAAACCTTTTTTTGAAATAAAAATTTTGTTTTGCACATATTCGCTATAGTGTTGTTAAAAATATTTTCTTTTTTCAAATATAAAGTTTTTTATACTGTTACCTAGTTTTCCGTACTGTTATAAAAACACAAACATCAAACTTTACAAAAAGGTTATGCTTCGTGTTTGCTATGTATAAAATGAAACAATATTAACAAAACAGTTGATTCATCCACGAGCTGACTAAAGTTAAAGCAATGGGATTTATTGATATGGGCTCTTCCAGAAAAAATCTGAATACGGGGGGAGGGGGGGGTGGAGGATATAGCATTTTTTAGAAATTTACCCCCGGGAATTTTGACCCCCGGACAGATCTCAACCCCGGACAAGCATCAGTTGACCCCCGGACATTCAAAATCACCCCTCATCAGAGTAAGTTTGCCCCAAAACAAAATTTTGTAGATTTTTCACTACCCTCGGACAAGATACCCAATATATCCCCCACGTACAAAAATGTTCTGGAAGAGCCTAATACCACGTATTCTTCTCAACTTCATATTGAGCTGCAGAACCATAAAATACACACCAAAATAAGATGATGTCTCTGATGTCTAGTTTTTCAGTGTTACTCCATTCAATCTCCTTGGCAATCTCAACGGTGTTAAGATCCTATAGTATCTATAAGGATTTCTCTTAGGTAACATTTCACCCTCCTTCATTTGAGATAAGTAAGAACAGGTACCCTTAAAATCTCGGACCATCTGATTATCCCGTTAAAGATTGCCAAAGATAATCCCCCCTCGATGATACAACTCAGTTCTTTCATGCTTTTAAACGTAGCCTACAGAAACCAATATCATCAAAAAGAAGTTCTTACAGTGGTCTTGCAAAGAGAAGGAAACAGTCTTTCTTCGTTATCCGTTGGTTTATCTTACAATTTGAAGAAATCATTTCCGACACCGTCCCGATGAAATCCGTCATCAAAGTCATCGTCGTTACTTTCATCTCCGCTCGAGTCGCTAGACGTGACGTCAAAGATCGGGGCGGGCCGCCCAGTAGGATCTGGTTTGGATTTGGGCGGGGGTGGTAGGCCAGGGAGGAATGTAGAGAATGATACAGGTGAATCTAGAAAGAGATTAATTCATTCAATTTGGGGACTACCTATCTAAAATGGACTAACTAGTCCAATAAAATTAGTTAATAATAAGTGACTGAAATTTTGCACACAGGTTCCTTATGGTACCTAGAGCCACAAGAAAAGAACCTGTACTTGATTTGAAAATTTTTGAACCTTTTTTCAGGTTTTATCTGATGGCGTCAATTTTTAGTACAAACCACTGGAAACAAGGTTTACAAAAATAAATTTCGACTATTTTATCTGAAAGATGATGAAAAAATAACTAACGTTTTTTAAATTTCGCCAATTAGACAGCCTAGAATGGTCCGAGGACCTTGGAAATGGTGCAGTTTATATAATAAGTTCCGGAGAGTTTGATCACGAGATATTTGGGTTAAAATTTTTGCTGACTCAGCTAAGATGTCTTAAAATTGTGCCGACTCAATGGTCTTATAGCCTAAATATCTCGTGATCTAGCCATCAAAGCAAACGATAATTGAAACCATATTCAACTCACCGTCACTATTGTCGTCATCATCAAGATCATTAGCATTGCTGTTTGTGTTTCCTCCCATCCCTTCTTGCCAACGATCGAAATCATAACGGAGGTATGGTAACTAGAAAAAAGAGGAGGATAGAGTAAGGTTATGTTCAGACGTAGTCTAAATTCGAAACGTCAAAAAAGAAGGACGTTGCAAAGCAAAACGGATCGAAAAGGCTTTTCTGCACTATTTTCATTGGCCTATAAGACCGCTTTTTTCTATGCAATTAACGTTTTTTCCACTTTGCGACTTTTTCGATTTCGAATGTTTTGAGCCCAGGTTTTCGGGCCCCAAACATTCGTTTTTTTGACGTCACTTTTAGCTTTCGAAGCTCCTGCAGTAGCGAAAAAATCGAATTTGCGTCAGGATACTTAAAAGGCTTCTATTTTTCAAAAAACTTCAAAGTGGAACTAACTAAGAAACGGAATGAAAAATCCCGGTTTTTAGTGAGGTGCTCGCTATATTTTCATCGCAACGGAGCTGCTGTTTCGTTGCTCCGAAACGTTCC
The DNA here is from genome assembly GCF_902728285.1 of Clytia hemisphaerica. NCBI lineage: Eukaryota > Metazoa > Cnidaria > Hydrozoa > Leptothecata > Clytiidae > Clytia > Clytia hemisphaerica. The sequence goes on from NW_027104184.1 coordinate 1,241,144, forward strand.
GAAATGAGTATGAACACTTCCTATCCATAACAAACATCATATCGGAGCGATACGTAAAAAATGTAAAGTCTAAACATGGTTTAAAACAAAAAGTATTGCAAAGTAGAGTCTCTTTACCTCGAACCTCTAAAACTCAAATACCTCCTTATAGGCCAGCGTCCGAGATTCAGAAAAGGTCTTAAAAATGGTTTTCGTAGGGCACCCCTTAGACCAGGGCAAATTTTTGATATTATGCTCCTAATAGGGTGTAGAATTGAAGAAAAAAAATTTGCCCATCGAATCTCCTGCAGTTTTCGAGGGAATCGATTGTTAGTTAATCGATAGAACTTATCAAGGGTCTCCCCCTTTACTAACGGTTTTTTCGAAGTCTGAAAATCAAATATCCAAGGCTACCAACAGATTCAGCGTGAAAAGTAAATAAGAAAATGGGGTTATTCGTTAAGTTCATCTAAAGTTAAATGGAACATAGGTAAAGGTTCTAACAACGTTTTAGTGTTTTATAAATGACATTCGTGATTGTCTTATTGTCAGATAACTTTTGACACGCAGGCGTTATTTATCATAGAGGTAGACTTTCTGAATTTCTTTGTTACCCTCACGCCTGAAGACGATGGAGATCTCAAGTAACATCAGGATCAGGGCAACCTGTTAGTTAGATTGTGATGACGCAAAACAAGATTGTTGTAGAATTTTCCGCGGCAGGACTATTTTCAAAAGACAGTTATTCAGGAAAAATTGTTCCCAAAAGACTAAAAAAGGGTACTTGGCCTCTATGTCAAAACATCCAAATAATATTTTAGCTCGTAAACTGAAATACCACTTTTTGAGTTGGTAGTATGCAAAAAATAGGGTCAGTCTGGGGTTTTTATAAGACACAAATACTTTGAATTTTACAGAACAGCAAGAAAAGCATTTACTTACTCAACCTAAAATTCATTTAAACAAAAGACTTAGATTTGGCAAAAATAAGACATGTAATGTAAATGTAGAAACACTATTCCCTCTACAATATTCATTTATCTAAGGTCCCAAAGGTCCCGCAGATGAGAATACACAAACTACACTCCCAAATACACATATACCCCCTTGGTCCCGAAGGTCCCGAGGTCCCGAGATGAGAATATACCAAATACACCCCAAAATACACATATACCCCCTTAGTCCCGAAGGTCCCGAGGTCCCGAAATGAGAACACATCAAATACACCCTAAAATATACATATACCCCCTTGGTCCCAAAGGTCCCGAGGTCCCGAGATGAGAATACACCAAATACACTCCAAAATACACATATACCCCCTTGGTCCCTTGGTCCCGAGATGAGAATACACCAAATACACCCCAAAATATACATATACCCCCTTGGTCCCAAAGGTCCCGAGGTCCCGAGATGAAAATACACCCCAAAATATACATATACCCCTTGGTCCTAAAGGCCCCGAGGTCCCGAGATGAAAATACACCAAATACACCCCAAAATACACATACCCCCTTGGTCCCGAAGGTCCCGAGGTCCCGAGATGAGAATACACCAAATACACCCCAAAATACACATATACCCCCTTGGTCCCGAAGATCCCGAGATGAGAATACACCAAATACACCCCAAATGTATATATACCCCCTTGGTCCTAAAGGCCCCGAGGTCCCGAGATGAAAATACACCAAATACACCCCAAAATACACATACCCCCTTGGTCCGGAAGGTCCCGAGGTCCCGAGATGAGAATACACCAAATACACCCCAAAATACACATATACCCCCTTGGTCCCGAAGATCCCGAGATGAGAATACACCAAATACACCCCAAAATGTATATATACCCCCTTGATCCCAAAGGTCCCGAGGTCCCGAGATGATAATATACGGCATTTGGTTCATTCAAAGCAAATATAGGATTGTGCTTAAGCTAGAAAAATTGATTTTTCTTTTAAGCATCAACTTTATAAGAACACAATTCATAACTTCTAAACCAATGATTATTAGCTTTCGGCGTTTGGCTCTTTCAAAGTAAATATAGGATTGCGCTTAAACTAAAAACATTTGTTTTTCTTATAAGCATCAACTTTATAACAACACAATTCATAACTCTTAAACACTATTTGTTAGCTTTTGTTTGATAAATCAAATCTCTGAAAGCCTATTCCACTTAGAAAAATATCCTTGTTCTTATAGAATTCTTATAAACTAATGTTAGATTTAGCAGAATTGCACATGTTCTCCCTCATTAACTTTGTAAAAACTACCGTATTTCTTCGAATAAATGTCCTGGGCGTCTTTTTAATTTTAAGACTTTCAAGAGGGGTGTTAATTAAAAAATTTAAAACCTCCCATTGAGGGGAGTCTTTTTCCTCAGAGAAGGAGCGTGTATTCGAAGGAATACGGTAATTACCGAAAGGTATATACTATTCTACAAAGAGTTATTTGATTCTCATAAAGTAGTTGCTTATAGGAAAAATTAATATTTATTTACAGTAATATATTTCCCAAGTCTATCGACCTCTATGAAATAATCATGCTTAACATTTTACAATTTATGGAGATCTTTTTCCCATTCTGTGGGCAATTTTTCTTTGAAGTTGGCGACAGATGTTGCAGCTACAACATCAACTCCAAGACCATTCCATATGTCAATACTTCTGTAGAACAACGAATTTGTTTGATACCCTCTGACACCATCATTTGCAAAGTTTTTTTGTAGTTCGTAATCGTGCTGACGTTTCCGGCGTTCGCGAAGGACAAACTTTTGACAGGCCGATGATTTATCATAAACGTGAAGATGTTTATATACTTCAACCATATCGCCAATTTTACGTCTGATTTTCAGTGTCGGAAGGTTAATCTTACGGAGACGGTATAAGATTTGTTCTTGTACCCGCTAACCAGTCTCGTGGCCCTTCGCTGAACACTCTCGATGGCATCGATGTGTTTGATGAGTCGTGGAGACCAAACGGCTTGAGCGTACTCAAGATGAGGTCGGACGAACGCTATAAAAAAAAATGCGGAGCATTTCTGGTGAAAGAAAGTCAAAACTTCTGCTGATCAGACCAACGATTGAGTTAGCTTTCTTGATTTTACCAAAGATGTGTTCTTCAAAATTCAGTTCCCCGACGATAATCACTCCGAGATCTTTTTCTTGATCCACGTGCTCCAGGATTAACCCGTCTATGTTGTATGGATGGGCATGTTTGATGTTCCAAAATTTTCCCAGTGTTAGCACGTGGCATTTATCTGGGTGGAATCTGAGTAGCCAGTCATTTGACCATCTTTCCATTGCATGGATATCATGTTGCAAGCGAATGGCATCTTCAGCACTATTTATCTCCTCAACAAGCTTAGTGTCGTCTGCAAAGAGGTACATATCAGAGCTTGTAACCTCAGGTAGATCGTTGATATATAACACAAAAAGTAATGGACCAAGAACACTTCCCTGCGGGACACCGCTGAGTACTTTACCTTCCTTGGATAGTTTACCATTTACCTTGACATACTGATATCGATCCGATAGAAAGGATTTGATCCAGTCTAACGTGAATCCTTTGATACCGTATGCGTCGAGTTTCTTGAGTAATCTGCGGTGTGGAACTGTATCGAAGGCCTTGGCAAAGTCGAAATAGATAACATCTACCACTTTACTTTCTGATATCGAGTCTGAACATTTATCAAGATAACTCAATAATTGTGTGACTGTTGATCTTTTCCCCAAGAATCCGTGTTGCTTGTCAGAAAGTAACTTTTTGTCTACTAGGAGCTTCATTATTTGATCTTTAACAATTCTTTCCATCAATCTACAAGCAATAGATGTCAAGCTAACTGGCCTGTAATTTTCTGCCAAGTTCTTTTTTCCTTTCTTATAGATCGGGGATACGTGCGCAATTTTCCAATCATCCGGTAGTGTACTTTCTGCGAAGGATTTAGACATAACAATGTATAGGGGGACAGCAATATAGAAAGCTAACGCCTTCAACATAGCAGGATGTATCTCATCTGGTCCCAGTGACTTGTTAGGGTTCACGCCTTTCAGTTCCTTTTCGGACCATTTCAATGGTGAGATCGAAAGTTACACATGAGTCTGTATGTGATGCAAACTCTGGTAGTGGTCCAGCAGGCTCTTGTGTAAAAACACTACAAAATTGATCCTGTAGTACGTCTGCCTTATCTTCATCCCTATAACAGAGTGATGAGTTATCCTTCGGGTCAAGAAGGAGAGGAGAAATTCCCGGTTTTGTTTTCATGGAGCTGCGAATATGTTTCCAGAATTTCTTTGGACTTTTCTTCGCTTGATCACAGATTTGTTCTTCTAGCCTCCTTCTTCTCTGTGCTATTTTTCTACTTACAAGGTTTCTTGTTATCACGTATTCAGCTCTACTTCTCTGTTCGGTTGATGTGCCAATCGACCTTATCCATTTGCGGTGGAGACGACGCTTTTCTTTGATGGTTTTTCGAAGTTCTATAGCAATCGCAAATTTCCCCTTTCTTTTCTAAGAGTTTTCTTCTTTTGTGCATGGTACGTATTGGTTCCTAAGGTCAAGAAGTTTATCTCGTAACATATTCCAGCACTCATTAACATGTGTGACGTCTGCCCTGCTAATGAAATCAGTAACCCATTCAGAATTTTCAAGATCTCCTTTCATCGCTTCGTAGTCTGCTTTATTGTAATTGTATTTCGCACCTACAGGCTCGGTTTCAAAATAACATTCAAATATGAATGAGAGAACACTATGATCGCTTTTGTCAAGGGGGGCTAGATAGGTTAGATTATTGACTTGGTGTTCTTCGTTTATCCGGATCAGATCGATAAGGGAAGGTGTGTCCGTCCCTCTAGCTCGGGTTGATTCATCAACGTGTTGGTAGAAAAAGGCGTCTCTTAGAGCGTCCAGAAATTGTTCATCTTCCTTTGTTTCGTCGTGAGGAGTGGACCAGTTTTTCCAGTTGATGTCTTTGTAGTTGAAATCACCGACGATACATTTGTGAGTATATTTGTTGTTGAACGCAATTTCCTTTAAGAGAAGGTTCAATGTAATGTTATTCCTGGCTGATGTGGTCGTATTAGTAGGACTCCTATACACACATGCAGAGAGAAAACAGTTTGATCCTTCCAACTTGATCTATAGCATGCAAACTTCTTGAAAATCATGGGTAGGTCTCATTTCAAGAACAAGGTTTTTTATTGACTTGTGTATAAGGATGACAGTTCCACGACCGACTTTATTCAAGGAATTCGTTTCATAAGGCTCGGAGTAATCTTTGACGACATAGTCCTGAATCAAGCGCTCTTTTTTCCATTTTTTTGGTTTTACTTCGCATATTGCTATGATATGGGGCTTTTCATTTAAAACTAGCTTGTCTTTAGTTCTCGTTTCTTCTTTTTCGTAAGCTGATCTGCGTTTGTATACATAATGTTTAATTTTTGTCGTGTTTGTTTTTGTTTTTGTTTCTTATTTTCTACTTAATTTGTCAATGCTCATATTATTTGCTCCCCCTTGTTTACTTTGTAAGAACTAATTACCGAAAGGTATATGACCGTCTATCAAGAGTTATTGATTTAATTCTTATAAAGCTGATGCCTATAAAAAATAAAAATACGCTCATATTATGGGTCATCCCTTGTTTACTTGCAAAAACTAATAAACCGAAAGATATAATAACCTCTATCAAGAGTTATTGCTTTGATTCTTGTAAAGTTAATGCTCACAAGAAAAATAAATATGCTCACATTATGTGCCATCCCTTGTTTACTTTGTAAAAACTAATTACCAGAAGGTATACCACCGTCTATCAAGAGTTATTGATCTGTTTCTTATAAAGTAGGTGCATTTAAGAAAAAAAAATTATTTTCATTTTAGGCGATAATTCCATGTTTGCTTTGAAAGAGCCAATCACCGAAAGCTAAAACTTAGTAGTTGAAAAGTTATAGATCATTTTCTTATAAAGATGATGCTTATAAGAAAAATAATTTTTTCCATTTTAGGCGCTATTCCATGTTTGCTTTGAAAGAATCAATCACCGAAAGCTTAAACTTAGTGGTTGAAAAGTTGTAGATCATTTTCTTATAACGATGATTCTTTTAATAGTTGATGCTTATAATAAGATATTACTTCTTGTATTTAATAGGAATTAGCTAAAATACCTAAGTTCGAAAAAAGGTAAAAGTAATAGACGATATCGGCTTAACGAAATTCTCCCCGAATGATTACCCATGATGCATTGCGCAAAAAAATTCAGTAAGTCAATATTGTCCGTGAATTTTTTGCGCAATGCATCATGGGTAATCATTCGGGGAGAATTCGGAAAGCCGATATCGTCTATTGTAAAAGCTATCAATGTTTTGTACCATTGATTTTAAAGACCGTGTTACATATCTGCGCAGAAATTTTATTACATATCTGTGGAGCTCGAAATTACATAGTTGCCCAAAATAATTACATATTTGTGCAGAAATTACATATCTGCGCAAAATAATTACATATCTGCGCACAACATCTCGGGACCTCGGGACCTTTGGGACCTAGGGGTATATGTATATTTTCGAGTGTATTTTGGTATATTCTAATCTCGGGACCTTTGGGACCAAGGGGGTATATGTATATTTTGGGGTGTATTTGGTATATTCTAATCTCGGGACCTCGGGACCTTTGGGACCAACAGGTTATATGTATATTTTGCGACCGTAGCATAAAGGTAGAGCATTCAGCTACGGTGCGCAAGGTAGTGGGTTCGATCCCCAGTCGGGTCATACCAAAGATTCCCAAAATGGTACTTGATGCCTCTTTGCTTGATGCTCAGCAACTAAAGAGACGGATCAAGGGTAAGTGGAGAAATCCAGGGAAAGGAGTGGCGCCCTCCCCTACCTTCGGGTAGACAGCTATACGAAAAGGGAGCCTTCGGGTCGCCCTCGACTGCGGTCGCAAACTTACTTAGTTATATGTATATTTTGGTGTGTATTTGGTATATTCTAATCTCGGGACCTCGGGACCTTTGGGACCAAGGGGGTATATGTATATTTTGGGGTGTATTTTGCATATTCTCATCTCGGGACCTCGGGACCTTTGGGAACAAGAGGTTATATGTAATTTTTGGGTGTATTTGGTACAATCTCATCTCGGGACCTCGGGACCTTTGGGACCAAGGCGTTATATGTATATTTTGGGGTGTATTTGGTATATTCTAATCTCGGGACCTTGGGACCTTCGAAACCTAGAGGGTACATGAATTTTGTGGGGGTGTACAGCATATTATCACGAATATAGAACTGGTTCGGTAAAATACACAGGAAGAAATCTTTAGCCGACGTTGTAAAAACTCCAGATCATCTGTAGAAGAGAAGGTGTCACTTAACCTTATGACATACCTTAACTTGAATGAGACACGTGAAAGCTCAAAATATATTTCAGAAATGAAAATTGTTTTATCTTTTAAATATAATTAAATATTGATTGAACATGACCCCCGACCCCAGGTAGGCTCAAAAAGCTATTTTTCAAATATGGTAAAAAATGTTGTTCCAATGAAAGATGTAGCCACTCTTGCTTCCACTGCTAAACATATTGGGACATACATCCGATTCAATTCATCACTACACTGTTCAGTCCAATTTTTCGTTAGTTTTTAGGAAGCGTTTTTGTTAATTAATTTTTTAGGAATAATGATTAAATAATACTTAAGTGTTTCATAACTAACATGTTCGCTATCTCATCTCGATTCTTTGATTGACGTCTTGTCTCATCTCTGTCAAACACTGATTGCGGAAATACACTCTTGTGTTTTGTTCCGGATGAAACAGAATACGGTAAGCCTTTAGACCGTACATGAGGAATGTAATGACCATGGTATTGACTAAAATCGCCATACATTGTGAAATTTCTTTCTCCGTTGGCCTTTGAAAAGGAACGATGATGAAGCAAACAACAAATGAAGCGGTCAATATGATTGTGGTAAACATCAAAACGACACCGTCGTTCATGACACTCGGAAGATGCCGTCCTCGAAAAGCTTGTATCGTGCACATTAGTTGGATTACTGCAATTGCGATCATTATAGCATTGCTGTGAAAATAGGTATTGCATGCATACTCTCTTGTCATTCCCTGAGGATCCTCGAATTCAAGAATGGTTACTTGTTGTTGATAAAGGCAGACGAAGAATACAGCGTTGACGGAGACTAGAAAAATGACAACAGTCAAAATCTGAGCCATTACTGTGCGTTTGTCTTCTTCGGCTGTAAGTTTTACCTTGCAAAGAAATGCTTGTAGAAGCTTTTGTGACTTGATAAAAACAATACCAATGTCAAAGGTGTATAAGGTAGTTAAAACTAATGGTTTCGAAACGCAATTATGATTCATAAAGTATAAAATTGGGGCGGTGATCATTGTAACTGCCTGAATAGATATATGCAAACTTGAAACTTTGAAATTTGACGTCGTAACAATAGGTGTGTTTCTTTTGATTATGAAGATTATCAAAGTTAGTATGGCAGTCAATGATCCAACCATTGAGATAACTCCAATGATGTAGAATTCTTTTGACTGATAGCTGACGAAAATATTTGTGTAAGGATCCACACACGCCGTTCTTTCTCCGTTGTCTATCGACAATCGTCCTTCACATGGATAACATAAATGGTTTCCAAAGTCGGATTTGTGATGGTTCTTCTGGCAACGAACGCATATCCAAGAGAAACCATGTTCAATTTTTTCATACGATCTGTAGAAACCAGGCGCACAATTTAAAGCTGAACAGTGACTGGTTTCCACCTCAGGTATTCCTATAACATTAATTAATTAGAGTAATTAAAAATTCAATATTTATACTAGATCTTTTTACCCTTAAGACCTCTCCTCTAACTTTCAGGCGATTGACTTTAAAAATAAATCATAAATAACAATCTCATTAAAGCGCAGTTACATTAAATAACCGGGACTAGTTGTAATAAATTTCTATGAAATATCCCGATGTTAGAAAATAAAAGAATAAAAAACAAAAAAAAAGTCTCATCACCTTGCCAACATAAAAAATTCACTGTGTTATTTTGGTTATAAGTACATTGGTTTGCATCATGGTGCCGATCTCTCATTAAAACGTATCCATAACGTTCTTCCCTAATAGTACTTTTCCGACAGCCTCTAGAAGTCTGGTTTAATGGTATCCTTGTGTCTGACAATATAACATGTGCAGAGTGCCATTTCAATAGGTTTCGAATGCTTTTCCACAGATTTAAGTTAAAAGCTCTTTCCCGAATTGTATTTCGAATGCATTCGTAGTTAATAGAACAACCACATTTATCAAATTGTTGGAAATTGAAAAGCCAGGAATGAGATAGCGTTAATTGCAATGAATATCGTTGACCAACATGAGTAGTTTTGTTAATGTGTAAGTATAAACTTTTAAACATTTGCGAATTTCTCCAGTTTCTCGAGTAGAGTTCCAAAATAAAGAAAAGATCAGAATCTATAGTTATGATTGAAGAGTTGATATTTTTAAAGCAATCAAAATTTTCTGGAGTATATAAACCATATCTCATACTACTCTCAAACCCTTCAACCAATATCGGAATTGTGAAATTTTCCTTTTCCATTAATATCCCTAATTGTTTGGCAATTAAAACTTGTCCATATCTATCACCCATAGTAAGCACTGCTGGTTTGTTTTCCTTGAACCATCTTGGAGAGAAGTGATTTTCCTGATTTATATTCCAAGACTTGTCAATTTCTTTCCAATGGATACAAAGTTTTGATTGCAGGGCTTTATATTTTAAAATTTCAAAAAGAGGGTTCATCATGAACGGTTGAACTTTGAATATAACGAGATGCTCCAATTTTAAACGATGCGTGATTATATAATGGAGATTAGTAGCGTACATGTTGTATTGTTCATAGTCAAAAGAAGAATTGTAAGAGACGTCTCTTCCTGTAAACCTGATGTCATCATGAAAACTAGCGTCCAGATAATTCATCATCTCTGCTGGTCCTTCTGCGTATATTGCAATGACTGACGATAAGCTGTATGATTTGTTCAGCTTTTCAGACCACGTAAGGTAGTAAAGTGATTCATTCAAGTATATAGATTCAACGATTTTTGGAAGATTATTAAAATCATCACAAACATCTATTGAAATGTATTTATAGTTAAGACGGTCGTATATTCCATGTTCCCACATGAACTTGATACTTTTGTCTAAAGCTTCAGCGAGGTGATGAAGTTCTGTTCGGTTTGTTTCATTATAGCATGCAGAATAAATACCAATCACATACCATTGATATTGATCATCATTGTCGCATTGTAACCGTGGTTTGATGGAGGGGAAAACAAATAATATCAAAATCATAAAACTATTCATGTTGCTTTATACTCCTTTCATCCGTTGAATTGTGTCGTGATATGTAAAATTCAGCCTCAATTTTTCCCAAACAAAGTTATGATTTAGTAAAATTATTCTTCTTTTTCGAATTCACACGTTCTCTTTCTTTGTTAAATAGTAAAAAAAACAAGAATTCTAGAAATTCTTGGGAACTCTGAGATACCAGCTTTAACACCTTTAGACTCTCATTGTTCTTAGTAACTGAGTTGAGAATAAAAACTTTACTTCACTTTCTCTTATTTTATTTGCCTTGAAATGTCCGATTGATTGGCTATTCACTATGGATAATCATTCTTGGCCTTTAAGAAACTCCAAAAAAAACCTTTCATTTTAAGAGAAGAAAAAAGGGGGACAATTTCCGTTTTTTTATGGATGCTTTAAGAAACTCCAAAAAAAACCTTTCATTTTAAGAGAAGAAAAAAGGGGGACAATTTCCGTTTTTTTATGGATGCTTTAAGAAACTCCAAAAAAAACCTTTCATTTTAAGAGAAGAAAAAAGGGGGACAATTTCCGTTTTTTTATGGATGCTTTAAGAAACTCCAAAAAAAACCTTTCATTTTAAGAGAAGAAAAAAGGGGGACAATTTCCGTTTTTTATGAGTCTGCTAAATGACGTGCCCTACGTGCCAACGTGCCCTAATTTTTTTGACGTGCCTTCGTGCCCTACGTGCCTTACGTGCCTTCGTGCTCGCGTGCCTTACGTGCCTACGTGCTCGCGTGCCGTCCGAAATTTTACGTGCCCGACGTGCCTACGTGCTTACGTGCTTGCGTGCCCAAAGTTTTGACGTGCCCTCAAGTTTTGACGTGCCCTCAAATTTTGACGTGCCCTCGAATTTTGACGTGCCCTCGAATTTTGACGTGCCCTCAAGTTTTGACGTGCCCTCGAATTTCGACGTGCTCTCAAATTTTGACGTGCCCTCAAATTTCGACTTGCCCTCGAATTTTGACGTGTCCTCGAATTTTGACGTGCCCTCGAATTTCGACGTGCCCTAAAATTTCGGCGTGCCCTCAAATTTCGACGTGCCCTCAAATTTTAACGTATTGTCAAAATTCGTATTGTCAAAATTAACAACAGTATTTTCACTATGATAAATTATACACTACACTAGGTTGGGGTTTTAAAGTTGGAAGAAAAAAATATGAAGAAGATGTTTTGATATCTACTTATAAAAGAATTAGCAAGAAACACTGAAGGAGATGGTTAAGCATTACTTCGAATCAACCAAAACTAAATAAAGAACTTTTCTGATTGGTTGAAAAAAAGAGAAAATATGTGAGACGCATGCTATTTACTTTTTATCAGCTGGCTCTCGTTTTATTTCAAGTTAGGGGATATAGTGTTAATTATAAGAACTTTCTGAAATAGGAAGGAATTTTTTAAGATTTTAATAGAGGTATGGCATTAGAAATCCCTTCAAATCTTAAGCATCACATTGAAATACAACTTGAAATTTTGCACAAAGACAGTCTCATAGTTTTTTGTTTCCCTATATAAACTTTTTTAATTCGATGCCAAATTTTTTGGAAATTTGTATTAAAAAATGGTGTAGGTTGTCTCCACTTTAAGGAGAACATTTTAAGTAAAACATCATAAAGTCAGTGACGCTGATAATCTTAAATCCGCTGACCAAAAAGAAAAGTTTGTGTTTCTTTGTTTCTTTAAACACCACATTTTCTTATACAAATTGTCTGTGTCTGCGAGGGGTAAATCACTCGAAAAATTATCGTACACATCTACAAAAAGTCAAAAAAAAAAGTCAAAAAAGTCAAAAAAAAGTCAAAAAAGTCAAAAAAAAGTCAAAAAATCAAAAAAAAGTCAAAAAGTCAAAGAAAAAGTCAAAAATTCTTAGAAAAAAGTCAAAAAGTCAAATAAAAGTCAAAAAAAAGTCTTGAAAAAGTCAAAAAGTTTCTTGAATGGGCGGATGGGTGGAGCAAAATTTATGGGCGGTTGGCGTTTTTGGACAGATTTGGGCGGAAAATCTTAGCCGCCCGAAGGCGGTGGGCGTTTTTGTCGAGAAAAAATCAAAATGGAAGTTTGAAAAAAGTCAAAAAAAAGTCAAAAAGTCAAATAAAAGTCAAAAAAAAGTCAAAAAGTCAAATGAAAATTCAAAAAGTCAAAAATTATCGTACACCTTTTTTCAAGTGATTTACCCCTCGTGTGTCTGCACTTTTAATTAAAAAGAAAATAGTAAATCAACGATATTCTTATGTGTAAATAAGCGACATTCGAAAACGATGGCTTTCGCGAATATATTCAAGGACAATCTTATTAAAAGCTGTGAAGCGTGTGGTGTACTCAATATGATGATAAGTAAATACGGTGATTTTTGATTTTTACTCTTTTGTGTCGACTTTTTGCGATTTTTGTGTGCAAAACGAGGAACAGTTTAACTTCACAGAAGAATTCATAGGAGAGGGACGAAATGTCTTCTGATAATGAATCATCAAGGTAGGGCACGTCAAAATTCGAGGGCACGTCGAAATTTGAGGGCACGCCGAAATTTTAGGGCACGTCGAAATTCGAGGGCACGTCAAAATTCGAGGGCACGTCAAAATTCGAGGGCACGTCAAAATTTGAGGGCACGTCAAAATTTGAGAGCACGTCGAAATTCGAGGGCACGTCAAAATTCGAGGGCACGTCAAAATTTGAGGGCACGTCAAAACTTGAGGGCACGTCAAAACTTTGGGCACGCAAGCACGTAAGCACGTAGGCACGTCGGGCACGTAAAATTTCGGAGGGCACGCGAGCACGTAGGCACGTTGGGCACGTAAGGCACGCGAGCACGAAGGCACGTAAGGCACGTAGGGCACGAAGGCACGTCAAAAAAATGAGGGCACGTGGGCACGTAGGGCACGTCATTTAGCAGACTCGTTTTTTATGGATGCTTTAAGAAAAGAAATGACTTTTAATTTCTTTCCTTTTATTGAATTTTTTGATGGACTTGACTACTTATTAATCATTACGTAAATATTTTTTACTTTTTTTAATTTTTCTTCGCTGAGTTTTAATAATAAAAGTGAATGACAAAATGTTTTGCATTTTAAATCACTTCACGTCGGTCTCATTCCTGCAGATTCTTTAAGTTATTTAAATTGTTCATTCATTCGCCCGTTCACCTGGTGTTTTGGTGAATTGGAGAAAATGATTATTTTTTATAAAGTCAGATCGGTGTCAATATATAGAACTGGTTCGGTAAAATACACAGGAAGAAATCTTTAGCCGACATTTTAAAAACTCCAGATCATCTGAAAAAATAACTCAAAATCCTTTTATTCCTCACATACATCTGAGATTTTAGTTTTGACCTCCCACCGATAATTTAGGATTAATTTTATAAAGCTAAAACACTAAAAAAGGGGTGAACCTTTTGCTTGCTTTCAACAAGACGAGCATTGGATTGACTTATAAAGCTAAAAACACTAAAAAGGGGTGCTTTCAACAAGACGAGCAAAGGTTGATTTATAAAGCTAAACACTAAAAAGGGGTGAACCTTTTACCTGGTTTCAACAAGACGAGCATAGGATTGATTTATAAAGCTAAAACACTAAAAAGGAGTGAACCTTTTACTTGCCTTCAACAAGACGAGCATAGGATTGATTTATAAAGCTAAAACACTAAAAAGGGGTGAACCTTTTGCTTACTTTCAACAAGACGAGCATAGCGTTGACTTATAAAGCAAAAACACTAAAAAATGGTGAACCTTTTGCTTGCTTTCAGCAAGACGAGCATTGAATTGATTTATGAAGCTAAAACAATAAAAAGGGGTGAATCTTTTGCTTGCTTTCAACAAGACGAGCATAGGATTGATTTAAAAAGCTAAACACCAAAAAAGGGTGAACCTTTTGATTACTTTCAACAAGACGAGCACAAGGTTGACTTATAAAGCAAAAACACTAAAAAATAGTGAACCTTTTGCTTGCTTTCAGCAAGACGAGAATAGGATTGATTTATGAATCTAAAAATCTAAAAAAGCAGTGAACCTTTTGCTTGCTTTCAACAAGACGAGCATAGGATTGATTTATAAAGCTAAAACACTAAAAAGGGGTGAACCTTTTGCTTGCTTTCAACAAGACGAGCATAGGATTGATTTATAAAGCTAAAACACTAAAAAGGGGTGAGCCTTTTGCTTGCTTTCAACAAGACGAGCATAGAATTGATTTATAAAGCTAAACACTAAAAAAGGGTTGAACCTTTTGCTTGCTTTCAACAAGACGAGCATAGTATCGATTTATAAAGCTAAACACTAAAAAAGGGTTGAACCTTTTGCTTGCTTTCAACAAGACGAGCATAGAATTGATTTATAAAGCTAAACACTAAAAAAGGGTGAACCTTTTGCTTGCTTTCAACAAGACGAGCATAGAATTGATTTAAAAAGCTAAACACTAAAAAGGAGTGAGCCTTTTGCTTGCTTTCAACAAGGCGAGCAAAGGATTGATTTATATAGCTAAAACACTAAAAAGGGTTGAACCTTTTGCTTGCTTTCACCAGGACGAGCATAGGATTGATTTATAAAGCTAAAACACTGAAAAAGGGTGAACCTTTTGCTTGCTTTCAACAAGACGAGCATAGGATTGATTTAAAAAGCTAAACACTAAAAAAGGGTGAACCTTTTGCTTGCTTTCAACAAGACGAGCAAAGGATTGATTTATAAAGCTAAACACTAAAAAGCAACATGCTGAATGGACCTACCTAATGATTAACATCAGATGAAAATAAGAAAAAAGTGACAATAATTGTACAGAAATTCAGAATGGAAAAATAAAACTTGTGTGTTGAATAATGTGAAATGGTAAAAAAGGATTTCCCCAAATACGAAAATCACTTAAACCATTCAGGCCCAAAAAACCCTTTAAGCTGTTTTTGGCCCAAATTTACCCCAAAATAATTTTCCTTAAAAATCTGGCTCCGTCACATTTTGGGCATTGCCATTTTGCATCATTGTGCAAAAAATCAGAAAAAAATAATGAGTCAACTTTGAGAAAAACTATATTTTCTTATTTGGTTAAAGGGAATTTCCCCAAAATACGAAAATCCGTCTTTTAGGCGAATAAGAATTTCCCGGGAAAAACCACTTCAGTCATTCTTTAGAGAATCTTGCCCTCCATCTTTGTACAAAAAAATCAGAAAAAAGTAATAACAGGATTTTGCACACAAAGTCCAAAAAACCCTATTTTTAGACAGTTTTTGGCCCAAATTTGCCAAAATATTTTTTTTTCGAAAATCGGGCTCCGTCACATTTTAGATATTGCCATTTTGCATCATTGTGCAAAAAATCAGAAAAAAATAATGAGTCAACATTGTTAAAAGCTATATTTTCTTATTTGGTTAAAGGGAATTTCCCCCAAAATACGAAAATCCGTTTTTTAAGGCGAATAAGAATTTTCCGGGAAAAACCACTTCAGCCATTCTTTAGAGAATCTTGCCCTCCATCTTTGTACAAAAAATCAGAAAAAAGTAATGACAGGATTTGGCACAAAGTCCAAAAAAACCCTATTTTTAGGTAGTTTTTGGCCCAAATTTGCCCAAATAAATTTTTTCTCAAAAATCGGGCTCCGTCACGTTCTGGGTATTGCCATTTTGCATCATTGTGCCAAAAATTAGAAAAAAATAATGAGCCAATCCTGAGAAAAGCTGGTAACAGACGGACGGACGAACGGACATGGGTTAATTTATAGGACCTCCACCGGGGCACCCGGAGGTAGGTCCAAAAAGAGGTGAACCTTTTGCTTGCCTTCAACAAGACGAGCATAGGATTGATTTATAAAGCTAAACACTAAAAAAGGGTGAACCTTTTGCTTGCTTTCAACAAGACGAGGCCAGAAGTCAGGACGGACTTTTTGCAACTTGATCAACACTTCGCCTCCTTTCACATCAACGTTGTAATTCTATTGGTAGAAAAAAATAAAATTTAAGAAGTCAAGGGTAGGTAAACTCAAGAATAAACAGACAAAGTGGGATTAGACACGTTTTTTTATAACAACTGCCAAAATTTTTGAAGCCTTAAAATATTCTTATTTTCTCCATTTTGTGACCAATTTTACCCATTTTCCTAAAAAATCGGGTCTTTTCGCGTCTGCAAAGCCTTAAAGTGTTCTTAACTTGTTCTTAGTATTTTAGCCATCGAAGACTTGTGTTCTTATATAGTTTGTTCTTATAAAAAAACGTGTACTCAAAATAAGCTGTTCATAGCATTTCAATGTTCTTATAAATTTCATGGTTAGTTGAGACCGTAATACCATGAACAATAATTAATTTCATTCTCTGTTTATGACATAAAACTATTATTTTACTTGGCTGAATTTTATCGTATATACGGACGCCATACAAGTGTCTTTTTTAACAACGCCAACAGCTCTCAACTTTCACCGAGCATTTTTCGCATAGAGGAGAATTATAATACTATAGTGACATAAAAACGTAATGTAATAGACCTTTTCATAAGTTATTTAGAGTGCAAGGACTACAGTATTACCAAAGTGATTAAATCTTTGAGTCTTCAAGTTTTACTTTTATAAACAGAGTAACCTTCTTATGAACTCCTCTGGGAATCAATAATCATAGCAATATTGACATAGAAACGTAATATAATTCTTTACCTTATCGTCCACTTCAGCATACAACTTCAAGTCGAGGATGTATTCCACACTGTTCATGAAAGTCCTATTGTATCAGAAGAAAAAGCATTATCATCCCGTTGTTTCGTATTAGTTCAGTCTTTAACCATATCATTTTAAGTTTGAAATGAAAATGAAAATTTGATAAAAATTAGTTCCCTTGTTACCCTGGTTCAATGTTGAGCTTGGAGAGCCAAAACTGTGTCCCCCCCGCGCGTGATGTAATACTTCAACATAATAATTGGAGGGGGGAGGAGGACAAAATACCCAACATTAAATCAAGAATCCCATTAATCGATGTCAACAGATATGTTATATAAACAAGACGCCTTAGCGGCGTGAAGGCCCAGCGATTATCTTCTTATTCCACGTTGTTTACGCTTATGCGAAATACGCTTGTAAATTTTCTATCTGCCTGTATAAATTAATAATAGGAACATTTTCTTTATGTCTGCATCTGATATTGGACGCTTTTTGTACTATTTTAAAAGAGGTTTAAAATTTGAACTAATTGATTAGGCACTTATAAAAGGGATTCAATTATTTTTGCTAGTTTGGTATACACAGGGAAATAAACTACTAAAATAATGTTTTTCCTTTGAAGAGATAATTATTTGTATGAGGATGTTTGGAGTTTAAATCTCATAGTAGATCTTTAACAAGGGAACTCATAGAACTGACAATCCAAAAAAATAAAATACTACATATATATATACATCTGCATAAACTACGCTTCAAAAGTTATAAAAATTGAATTTAAGTTACAAAACGCACCATAATAAACAATCCTTTGATTTTTCATTAAATCTTTTTTATATTGTTGAAAATAGCCAACATTTATTAGACAATGACCTCACATATTTACTGAGAAATTTCAATGTTGACAATTTGGACAAAATTCACAAAAAAAGTATTGCATTCTAATTAATAGTATATTAAGAAAGGTAGTCAAAAGATTTCCCACAAATAGTTAGTCACATTAGCATCCCACCGAAATGCGTATCAAAGATAAATGCTGCCATTGCACTATAACGGTTACTTGAAGCAAAAAAATGCGTCGGAAAACTTCTAATAGGATTCATGCAGGGGGCAGTGGGTTTACCAACTGACGGTATGTGTGGCGAAAAAATTGGCTTTTAGAATCACACCCTAACAATGCAGAAAAAAATCGGTGAAATTCATACCCTTACAGTGCATTTTTTTAAATTTTAAACTCTTATAGAGCAAAAAAAAATCTAGATTTTCGAGCAAAAATGTGCAATTTTTCCCAGATTTGCTGAAATTTCCACCCTAACAGTGCATTTATCAAAAGTCCACCCTTACAGTGCATTCCTGATGTTTTGAAAAACATACCCTTAACTGCCGCACATACCTTAAAGGAAGAAATTTGGCGGGAATTTAATTTGGCGGATGGCCGAAAAAGTTTTTTAGAGGGGATTTAAATTGGTGGATGGACGAAAAAACCAAATTTGGCGGGAATTTAATTTGGCGTTTTTTGAAAAATTTATCTTTAAAATGGCGTAAAAACAGCAAAAAAATGCAAAAATACCTTGAAAAAGATCATGTTTTCAAAAAGTTTAATTTGGCGGGAACTTAATTTGGCGGACTCTGGCCAAATCCGCCAAATCCGCCAAATTTTCTTTCCGCCAAAATTTCTTCCTTTAAGGTACCTGTCGGTCAATTTGCCTGACTCCCCCCCCCCGGATTCATGAAATAATAAACTGGCGCTTTTTTTAAATAAACATTTTTATGAGAAATTACCAAAATTTTGAGCCGTAGATGAAAAAATTTGAGCAGAGTCATTCTTGAAAACTAATTTGAAGAACAGCTTCTCAAGAAAAAAATATACGAGGGAGAAGACACCCACCTAGATCCATGCACCAACAGAAAAGGACCTCAATATCTCCTTAAGATTTTGAAAAGGAATTTTTCCAGAAATTATCAGTCGGACAGATGACGAACACAAGTTATTTGTGATTGTGGCCTAAACCAATCTAGGTATAGACATTTTTTCAAAGAGGCCACCCTGTTGAATAATTATGTAGTCCAGCAGAAAAACAATGATAAAACCATGCATAATTATTACAATATGCATGATACAGTAATTATGCATGGCTCTATCATTGTTTTTATGGCTGGACTACATACCCTAATTATTCAACAGCACGTCCTCTTTGAAAAAAGGTCTATTGGTAAACAATGACTGTTATCAGTAAAATCTTTAAAATTATCGGTAATCGAACGAATCACTACATTGAAGGTCACATATCTCAAATATCTTTGGTCGTTTTTAAGTATTCCATTTTACCGTCAGTCAAGAACAAGTGCAAATTAGGATACCCATTGGTAATCTCTCCTAAATAGGAGATAAGTCTCTTAATTAGGAGATTGTGATGTGCTAATTTGGATAACTAAAATAAAAATTCAAAATATCTTTCCAACCAGAGATATCCTCCTCCTCTTCTTTGAATATGTTGTTGAATAGATAGTAAATACTTAGCACAAAAAGTTTCATAAAAATCCCCTGGCGGAAAACTAAGATATTAGCTATTTTACCTAATATGGAAATAGCCTTCCCTTTTAAGGTATGTCTAGCCTTAGTTTTGGTGTGTTTAGCCTTGATGTCGCTTCCATATAAGGTAAGGCTATTTCCATATAAGGTAAGGCTATTTCCATATAAGGTAAAATGGCCAATATCTCACCTTTCCGCCAGGGGATTTTTAAGAAACTTTTTGGGCAGAATTTTATCATCTACACGAAGACTATATACTGAAGAGAGCAGGAGGGTATTCCTGGTTGGAAAGATATTTAGGATTTAAGGCAAAAGTATCCAAATTTGGATACCCCAAATCTCCAAATTAGGAGAGCTCTCCTAAATAGGAGAGATTGCCGATGGTATCCTAATTTGCACTTGTTCTTGACTGACCGTTAGACCTTCAATGATACCAAAAGTGCAATCAAATCTATAAAGTTTTTTCAGAAAATTCGCAATTCAATTTGATTGTCCATTCTGTTTGATTGGATATGATATGACTTGAAACTTTCAAAAGCTTGACTTTTATAGCGTGACCTGACCAATCCAACGTTTGCTCTGTTTTGTTTTTGCCATACATCAATTTTGTTTAACTGTATATCAATAAGTATTTACATACAATACATACACGGATACATACATCTGTGATAATAAAAAGCTGATATGATAATCAGACTGTATCACATAAAAGTCCAATAAGTTTCCATGGCATGGCACAATGTCAATGTTGAATAACGTCAATGAATGTCTGAATGTAAACAATGGGTAGTTTTTTCAAGGTTTTCAAGGTTTTCAAGGTCACGTAGACACCCTGAAATAGGAAAACAAATGAAAATGAAGACATAGTTAAATCTTGCATGAAGATCATAATCATCGGCCAGCATGATTCAACACCATTGATTTGTTGGAAATTTTATTTCCAGTCACCAACCACCAAACATTTCATTGATTAGTCTGTTAGTCTTGTTTTTCTTGTAAAAAAAGTTGTACTAACTGTAGCTGTATATTGATTGCTTGCTTTTATATTCGAGCAAATCTTAATATGAATCAAGTAGTTGTGTCATGTTGGCATGAATGAAAACCAAGCTTCAACATAAGTTTGTTGTGTTTTATTGGACGCAGTCATCAGCCATCTTTTGATTAACTTCCTCTGGAATTAAATTGGAATTCCTGTCTTATCTTTTTGTTATCATTTCCAGTCAAATACATCCAGTCGGGTTCATGTTTAACATAACATAATAACAGAATAATAATAGAACAACGTAATAACGTATAATGCAGTAGTATAATATACAATTTGCAAACACCGTAGTATAATATAACATATTATATAATTAATTTAAACACTAATACATTCATGTTGAATATATGGAAGCTTTTAGCCTGTAAACCATAAAACCTGTGTGATGCGCGAACACAGGGGAGACCCTAGCGTAACAGCAAAGGGCTAATGAAAGGCCCATATGCTATCGCTGGGCCAAAAACTAGAAAACAAAATAGAAAAAATAGGAAAAGTTCTATCTAGTGATTTATATAAGATATCTATGATCGATGCAGACAGAATAATGTTCCTTTATGTAAAAAGAATTTGAAAGAAAAGTTGAAATCTCTTCCAACCAGCACCGTATCATTGAAAGGTCACGTAGGAGAAACCAAGAAAATAGAGCCTCTTTTCTATTCTATGCCTCTCAAAGTCTCCAAAAAATAATCACCCCAATAGTATTTTATAATGACCCCAAAACCCCAACTGCCAAAACTTTCATTTCCTAGAGAGGTTTTGGGGAAAATCTCCCCAAAATCACTTAATATTTCATGTATGTTCTCCCAGAGTACCACCCCCTGCTTATTCCACCCACCCTACAATAAAGCACAAAAGAGTACGAATGTTGATGCGATGTTCTCTAATGAAATACATTTATCTATGACAAAAGACTTACTTGAAAACGATGTGAAAGGGTTGAACAACAGTTTCTTCAGCTTCAACACCTCGTAGGTTGATAGATAATGTTATGGTGGTTGCCACTTGTGACCAAAAAGTCATCGGTGCGCCTCTGAGAAAATAAAGAAAACACAAAGTTTTACGAATACTGCAAAAGTGTACTATATCCCTTCTTTATTAGAATTGGGTTCTTTTATCATTTGAACAAGTCTTTTGTCAAATTTCGAACATACAGCACTACCCCCCCTCCCGGCCGGACACTATATCCTCCACCCCCATGTACGAACATTTTCTGGAAGTACCCATTATTCGAATCTTTCTGTAATTCAACATTACTACTGGAAAGTTACACAAAATATCGCGATATCTTGATTCCCGACTGACGTTTTCTCCAGATTGGACGTGCATACACTTTTTGCCCGGAAACATCTATAAGCAAAATGGTTCCATTTACAATAACATTAACCTTTGATAATTCTCTGTCTTTGGAACAGATTGTTCTTTCTTGGAATAAAATCTTGGGTCAATTTCTTGGGCGTCTCTTTTCAGTTGTTCCATACTGACGAGTGGTTCAGGTTCAATATAATCGATCAAGTATTGGAAAAGTTCCTTTACTTTGGGCGAATACCGAACTGGCATCTGCGATATCCTAAAAAGATACAATATCTAAATACTTAGGGGCCGCTCATATATTGATGTTTCACAACGTCAAATTGACGCAAGGGAGGGGGGAGTCAGAGGCATTAGCGCTAAGAAAATCGATCAAAACATCGCTTTTCGAGGATGATTGGATCAACGATGTAAAAATAATAGATAACCAACTTGCCTTGATTCTCAAAAAACATCCGTGTTAAGGTTGTAAAAATATTAATGACATTTTGCATCGTAAAAAGTGCAATTAAATAAAAACTTGCTTCATTTGCAACCTTCTATTGGACAGAATCGATCACGTGATGTATATTTTTCCAAATTTGGATTAGCAAAAGTGTATTTTCCTATAGGCAGCCTCACAGAAGGAATTTTTTAATTAGATATTATTGTTCTATAAACATTCATCTGTTTATTTTGTATCAGGCAACCTTCATGCACTTTTCATTCGTGAGATATCGCACTTCAAATCACACATATATTTTTCAGATAACAGCATTTTATGAGCGTTTATTTATCCAGATGAAGATTAAGTGGTATCAGGCCGATCCGTAGTCAATTTGTCTAAAGATTGGTACATTTATCTTTTGAAAACAATTCCAAAATTTGCAGTAAATAACAATTAAAATTTTCTATCAATTCAGTGGATGTCAAAAAGTGTGTCAAAATCTAGCTAAAAGCATAACACGCACTGCACACAGAGCTTTTTAAAGGAGTGCTCATTTCAATAGGAAAACAATGGTTGTTCTCTTGGGAGAAGTGCCTTCTAGAGGAAGTTGGTTATCTATTATTTTTACATCGTTGATTGGATAGGCCTTTTCATAAATTACGTCACGAACATCACTTGCCTTGTTTTCAAACATGGTTATTTTGTCCCTTGAGACATTAAATGATTTTTTTACAAGTAGAAAGTGGTTCTAATAAAATACGATTGTAGTTGATCACCATGGCAATAATGTTCAAAACGAGGCAAGTGCTGTTCGTGACGTAATTTATGAAAAGGTCTATTCCAATTTTTCTAACAATTAAGCCAGATATTGTTAACTTTTGTTGTCTATTTTTCATTGTTTTTACCATGGTCTTGGACTTAGGCCCATTTTAACGTTAGTCGTGGGAAAAATTGATATGTGAGTGGCCCCTTAACCATAATTAATATAAGAGTGTTTGGGAAAGTTACCTAAATGATATATAATACAGGAGACATTGCTATGTGGTGGAACTTTACACTATATTGCGTGGCATCGTGGCAAAGAGACCTTATCTAAATGCGGTTGTAGACTTGATTCGAGAAATTCAATAGACCTTATCGGAGGTTTTGATTTTTCTAAAAAAGCGATGCATTGTGGGATTGTTTTGAGTGTATTACAATAAAAATCTCTTAGGAATTCCTCGAGGAAATTCTATTGTAATACACTCGAAACAACCCCACAATGCATCGCTTTTTTAGTCAAATCAAAACCTCCGAAAAGGTCTATTGAATTTCTCGAATCAAGTCTACAACGGCATTTTCTTTTAATTGTAACGTAATGTATATCTTGTGATTTTTCCGACATCACAGGGGACAATTGCGGTGTTTCACTTCTAACCAACCAAATTATTATTAATTTTATTATTAATAATTTTTCAAAAGTTAGAAGTAAACATTAAAACCAGTGCCAGTTTAAAAGCAAAGTCTGTATCGATGATTGAGCTAGCGGAAAAATTGCAATTATTAATACAATTAGATTATTCGATTCATAATAAAATGTCTTTCGTATTTCCACGATTTTAAAGTACATACCAATATTTTCGAACACTTAGACATTGAAATGGTGCAACAGAGCAACTTAATATTCTAAATTTATTTAGCAAGATAAGCAAACATCATCTTGAATCTAAAGACTTGCTTCAAATTCAGACAGTTCGGAGTCCTGCTATTCTTGATATGCGTAAGTTATTTTTCTAATGGAAACATCCGATTTTGACCCCTCTGTTACTAAAAATAGAGAAAAGCGTTGGCCAAAATCTGTGAAAATCGGCTTTTTATCGGGTGCTTCCGTTTGCAAATATGACGTCATTTTGACTTACACATATCAAGAATACTAACCTTCTCAGCTCTCAAGATAAGCAAACAGCATCTTGAATCTAAAGACTTGCTTCAAATTCAGACAATCAGGAGCCCTGCTTTTCTTGATATGCGTAAGCCATCTTTCTAACGGAAACACCCGAAAAAAGCTGGGATTTGACCTCTCTCTGTTACTAAAAATAGAAACACTGTAGTCAAAATCTGTAAAAACCCGGCTTTTTTCGGGTGCTTCCGTTTGCAAATATGACGTCATTTTGACACATATCAAGAATACTAACCTTCTCAGCTCTCAAGATAAGCAAACATCATCTTGAATCCAAATACTTGCTTCAAATTCAAACAGCTAGGAGTCCTACTATACTAACCTTCTCAGTTCCTTGTGTGCTTGAATGTGATAGAGATGTTCACGGTTGGGAACATTGTCGAGCCCTTGTGTCACCAAGTGTAGAATCTCCAAATACGTCAACAGCACCTGACAAAAAAAATCAATCAACAAGAGTCTGACCAATAGAATTCAAACAACAGAGATTTTTTTATAGTTTGTTAAGTTACGAAACTTCAGACATCAGGCAGAAAATATTCGTTTTGTGCAAGAGATCGATCGCCTCTTCAAATTCGAACGTTTCCTTCCATAATGGCGGAAATTAAGTCTAATAGACCTTTCATAAATTACGTCATGAACGTATCCAAACAATTTCCATGGTGATCATATCCCTTGAGAAATTGAATGATTTTTTTGTGAATAGAAAGAAAGTAGTCACCATGGCAATAATTTCAAAACGAGGCAAGTGATGTTCGTGACGTAATTTATGAAAAGGTCTATTAAGTCTAAGAATCTGCTTCTGTATCACGGCTGCGTTAGTCCGTAAAGTAGTCCTAAAAGTTCAACAGGGATTGATTAACTTCAAGATGAAACTATTGTAAGAAAAAAAATATTTCCAATTAATGGTGTGCACCATTGCAATGCCCAACCAATCAGCTAATGTCAGATTAAATCACGGACCCAATAGCTGATTGGTTGTAAGTAATGTAAAATGAGTCTAGCTAACACTGCTTGGCCTACCTACACAACCCTATTTCCATCATATAGGAGGATATTTTCACAAATGGCCGAAATCCTGTGTAGGTCGAAAACTGAGGAACAGATAATGTGTTTTTTTTTGAAATATTTTTTGACTCATATTGAGTTACTTCTTTCCATCTTAACTCCTATTGAGTTACTTTCTTCCTTAAAGTCATTTCAGATCACTAGTTTTACACTGACGGATTTCTATGTCATCATATTTTCCTTTTCTACTCCAACCTGATTGATTTTCTGTGAATGTTCATTCTAGATTTTTGTTGTATTTGTTTTGTGGGTTTTTGTCTTTATTGTTTCCATTTTGAGTAGTTGAAGGTTTTATACTTCTAGACTATATATATAAGGTTATTGAAATTTATCGACCTCAGTTATTTGTAAGGTACTCACAGCGTCGGTTAAACGTCTTCCGATAACAAATACAATGTCTTGGAGACCTCCACAATTACGAATTCTTTCACAATTCCTAAGGAAGAAAGATCACATAAAATAGCGGATAGGTAAAAAAAAATATACCAAAATTTAAATGTAATTTAATTTTAAAAACTCAAAATTTTTTTAGACTGAAATTTTAAACATAGTTTATTCAATCTATAACAGACCTCTGGTCGAACCTTCAAAGGAATACCTTATCGGGGAAAAAAATGTCGGGGGAAAGTGACGAAAATTTTGAGGGGGTGACGAATTTTTTCCCCGAAATATATTTCCCCGACATTTTATCACCCGACCAAAACTTGTACCCGATTTTTTTATCCCTGACCAAAACATTTACCCGAAATTTTATACCGCAACCAAAATTCAAATCTAATTTTTTTACACCTTTATTTACCGAAATTAGTGCTTTAAACGTCAAATTACAAGATCTATTTTCGAGCTAGTGAAGGAAACCATTTCGTTTGGACAGTTTAGTCGGGTGAAAGTGACGAATTTGAAATTTTGGTTGGGGAAAAGTGACGAAAATGCCTCTAGGTGACGAAATTTTTCCCCGACGAAAAATAACCCCGACTAAATAAAACTCCGATATTCTTTTCCCCATTAAGGTATATTGATTTTTCGGGGAGATACCGGGTGATCCAGAATAAAGTATAAAGGTTTGATGGTTAACTGTGTCCGAAATAATGTAAATTTTTACCATCTTCTTTTTTAATTCTCAAGAGGAACCGTAAATTTAAACCTTGGCATATAGCTTTTTAAAATTGCTTCAGTGGTTCTCAAGTTAGAAGCTTTTGAAGTCGAAATTCACTTTTTCCAAAAACATGTCAAAAATGGGTTATCAAATTAACACACTAAAGGCTGTTGTCCCAAATAAATGCGGTACAAATCATAAGGATCTCACTTTTTGCTTTAGAAATATTGACAATTCTTCTTTAGACCTTCAGACTTTAAAAGATCAGTGTGGGTGATCGGCCGGTTGTATAACCCAGTAGAAAAACCCGAAAAGCCAATCACAGCTTGGGTACGTGATAACCCAGCAAGTCTAACGAAAGCTATCGAAGCCTAGTTAACACAAACAACACCCTATTAAACCATAGTGTTCAAAGCAAAATTTGTTGTCTCCGACGGAAATAGACCTTAGGCAAAAAATTAACCAGGTTTCTTTGAATTTAGCAGAATTTTGTTGCATTTTGAGATAGAAAAGCCTGTCATTACAGAGTTTATGTATCGGAGGATATCGAGGGCGACGGAAAGTGAAATGATACAAAACAAAGTCTATAGTTGATGTACGGTCCTATATCGCCTTTGCTCACCTAAACAGACGATGATATTTTGGTGTTTTTAACGTCGTCGAGCAAAGTGGACGGTGATTTTGGAGACATGTTAACTTTGCTTTATTCCGTCCCCCGCGATTTATCTCGAATACATAAACCCGCTATTGTACTGAGACGGAAGGAAGAATTTTGTACACCGTATCGTTACCTGTGATCATCCAATACTTCCAAGAAAGTTTTCCCACACGAATCCAAGACATTGAAATCAGTGTTTTCTGTTGTGACAAGTTTACACAACAACTCAAGTCCGTCTTGTTGTCGGAATTGAGCACATCCACTGAAAACCGAAATAAAACCAAAACCAAGCTTAGACGAAAAGTTAATCTAACAAAGAATAGCAAGAATTCGTCCAGTTTTTGCTAATTCTAAAGTCAATTTTATAACATTTAAAAGCATTCAGCAGCACAATAATTAAAAAGCGCACGAAAATTAACAGGGCTAAAGGTACCGCCTTTAGGGAATAATTTGGTCGTGTGATTATAAAGAGTTGACTTAATAATTGATATTTTGATTATATTTTTCTTAACAAATTATCAAGAAAGGGATAGTGAAAGATGAAAAAGCATTACAAGTAGAGTAAAAATACCGGGTGCGCCACAAAAATAGGTCGATTTTCAACGTTTTCGAGCTCTTTCTGAGAGTAACTTTTTTATTCAATTGAGCATAACTTTTGATCTAATGAATCGAATTTAATAAATGACCCATCAAAATTTAAGTTAATCTTTCTTCTTTCCTATGAAATAAGAATGGTTCTTTTAAAACTTTTGGATTTCTAGAACATCAGTTTTAAAGGGAGAAACTCTTTTGTGGCGCACCTGGTAGAAAAGTGAGAAAGGTGAGTAGGAAATTCAAATTTGGAATTGTCTAAATTTGCTTGAACCGAAGTAAATGCAAAATGATAAATACAAATTGCTGCCATTGGTTATAAAGAACCGCCCACTTACGTGCTGTTTTCGCGACATAGCAATCCGATCAAATCAATCAATAAGCATGTCATCTGAAAAAAAAAAGTGAAAGGTGAGACTTCTTTTAATAAAAATACGAGCTTTTATCCGTACTAAACCTACCTGGGCGGATAAGTTATCACCCCTATGGAAAGAAAGAGCCTTAAGTACACAATATTAAATATAGGGGCGGTGCATCCTCACAGACGAAAAAACGGCGAACCTCCATAACTCGAATGTCTTCTTAACTCAAACAAGCTTTCTCGTCCCTTCAGTTAACAATGCCTTATAAAACTTACTCCATCACTCGAAATTTCCTTTGAAATTTGTGTTACCCGGGCGTGTTCGAGTGATGGGGACTTCAGTTGACCCAAATACGAGAACGGTCAATAATAGAATAATGGCAATCAACACCAACCTGAGAATCTTGGCTTGTTTTCATCATCTCAACTAATTGTTTCATGGCTTCGTAATCAAGCATTGTTCCTTGGTACCTGAAGCAAAAGAAGATTCTAAATACAGTTGGTGATCTATAATTCGACGTTCTACTATTTGTTATGCTTGAATATTTGATAATATTAAAAGTCAACAAAATACTCATAAACGACACTCACTATTCGATGAAAATCCAATTCTCCTCAAAAAATTTCAAATAAACTACTTTTTAAATGTTTACTGGCGTCAAAGAAGCGCTAATTATGCGTATTTCAACCATGATTTAGAACAAAAGGCACCAAATCGTGAAAATATTGTCTCTTAATAATGTCATCGGTGAAATTGAGTCCCCGCAAAATCTTAAAATTTGCGGACGAGGTCAATCTCGAAATATAATCCCCGCAGAAATTTATCCCATTCAAGTATATTATTATGCCTAATCACTCATCACGAGCCATCACTTTCAGGAGACGAATGGAAGCTTTCTTCAATGTAGGAGCGTGTCACATGTAAGTTATGTTATTACCGTATTACTTCGAATAAATGACCCCTTTCTTTTAAACGCCCCTCCTAAAATCCAAAAGATTTAATAAACGCCCGGGCGTTTACTCGAAGTAATACGATAGTCCTTACCACTCATCACGAGCCAGCACTTTTAGGAGACGAATGGAAGCTTTCTTCAACGCGACCGTATCGCAATCTTTAAGTAAGTTAAGGACGACCTGTATTCCATTGTTGTGGTACATGCATTCCGCACACCTGACGAGAAAATCGAAAGGGTTAGACACAGAGGATTTATAAAGCCCGAAGGGCTAGATGTCGGGCTTTAAGCCATCGCAGGTAAAAAAAAGTGAATATCGGAAAAAATATGTTGCTAGTGTTTTCGAAAACCCGCGAAGCTTCTGATTGGTCAATCGCTGAAATTCTATTGTAATGTCACGTGATTTAGGTAGCATTTTCTACCTAACCACGGCAAAAGCTTTACATCTAGCCCTTCGGGCTTTATAAATCTATGGTTAGACACAGAGGGTTTTAGATATTTGGGATGTCGACTCCTTCTATTGTCCAAAGCAAAACCTCTTGATATATTTGGGATGTGGAATCTTTATATGGTCCAAAACAAAACCTCAACAAGTCGAGATATCAAGTTTTGATTTTTAAAAAGAAAACAAGAGAATTTCAACGTAAGAGCCGTGTTAAAACCCATTTGTTTTAAATATCATATTGTGATAATATCCTTTGTTCACAATGTAAACAGCCAGCTAACCTTTGATACTCCCGATTCAATGCTAATCCCAACGATAGTATACATACTACCTTCCAGAAGCAGTTTTATTACAGGGACTACGTTTAGTCAAACGTTATCAAAATTGACGTCGATTGAGTCCACGCCCGATGAAAATACTATCGATACAGTAATTTCCAAGGGAACCAACAATTATTAGATCAAACATCTTGCGATTATGGTAATAATCTCATCAAATCAGTCAAAAAAAAAATAGTTTTTAGGGAATTTATACAAGGTTTTTTGCCGCTTTTGCCCGGGAACACTGCGTCAAGTAACTGAATTTTTGAAATTTTACCTACGTTATCAAAATTGACGTCGCCGATGAAAAAACGCCATCGATACAGTAATTTCCAAGGGAACCAACAATAATTAGATCAAGCATCTTACTTTGATCAAACAACTTTTGAAACTTTACCTGTCATCCTTTCGCAATGGTATTTCAAGGGCAGCCAAAAGCTCCTCGTTCGAAGGTTCATGGTGATTCAAAGCCAGTAATTTACAAAGTGACTGTATTGAATCGTTCTCAGTCAGGTACTCGAAATCACTGATGAAAGAAAAAACAAAGTTCAAAATACAGAGCTTTGAATAATACCTTAAGGGAAGAAATTTGGAAAGAAAAATTTGGCGGATTTAGCCAAATTCAATTTTCCTCGCTATCCGCCGAATTTAAACTTTTTTGTATTTATTCCCCGAATGTGTGCTATTTCATGCCTTAAAACCAGACAGGTGGTACTGCCACCCACAGGGTAGTAACCCTGATTTTTAGGAAAATCTGTCTTAGGTACCGGAAACCCATTGTTAGTACCTGGTACTAACTTTTTTTTGAGGAAAAAAGGGACCCATCCCCTTTTTAAAGAAATTATTAAAAAATGAATATTACAGGTTGTAGGCACTCAGTGGGCCTCTAAACCGATCTCAATTTACAAGTTTCGTGTAACGAATTTCTTTGGATGGCTTTTCCATGCTTCTTTCAACTTTTCTTTGAAGCCTTTTATGGAAACAGCAGCTACCACCTCAGACGGCAATTTATTCCACGTAGGGATGGTTCTGTAGTAGAACGACTTTGTTTGCGGGCCGCGGAATCCATCACTTGCAAAGTTCAGCTGGAGTTCATCTTTGTGTTGTCGATTCGGACGTGGTCGATGGGTAGTTTTCTTTGGAATCGTAGCTTTATCGTAGAAGTGAAGATGCTTATAGACCTGCACCATATCACAAAAAGTTCTACGAAACTCTAGTGTTGGTAATTGTAAGCTTCGTAGTCTATCCTCATAAGAGAGATTTTTGTAAAGTTTGACAAGCCTTGTCGCACGTCTCTGCACTCCTTCCAATAGGTTGACGTGTTTCCTTAGTTTCGGGGACCAGACTGATTGTGCATATTCAAGATGCGGTCGAACGAAAGTACAGTACAAAGTAAGAAAAATCTGCGGGCTAAGGTTTTGGAAGCCACGGTTAATAACTCCAAGCATCGAATTGGCCTTGTTGACTTGCTTAGAGATATGTTCCTCGAAACTCAACTCTGCATCAATAACAACACCAAGATCTTTCTCTATGAAAACATGTTCCAGTTGATTTCCATTTAGAGTATATGGATGTGCATGTTTAATGTTTGTAAACTTTCCGATAGTAAGTACATGGCACTTGTCTGGATGGAACTGAAGCAACCAGTCTTTAGACCATTTCTATATGACTGCATCACTCAGGAAAAACGCCTTGTAATACCTATCAGTCAATTTCACCTCCCAAAATGCGGGAGAGCTTAAAATCTGAAAAGTTTTCTGCACTGCGGCAATTCGATTTTTCAAAATCAGAAAAAAACAAAAAACAAAACAAAGACATTTTCATCAAATAAATTTTTCTCGGTAATTTCTAAAGAAAGTTAGGATTTACCTAGTCTAGCAAGCTAGACGACTAATTTATACATAGTAGAAATAAAGCAAAAATTAATGAATGGAACAATTTTAGTCGTCTAGAAACCTTTGTGCACTAACTCCAAACAAAAGAAAAGTGTCAATATTGCAATTATAATTTTTTCCTATATGTGTGGATTTGTGTATTGAAAGTTTTTTCATTTGAGTTGATTTTGTTTTGAGAGTTTGTTGTTGCTTGATAAATTGTTTTCTAGCTACGCAAGTTTCTGCGTAGCTAGCCCCTGTATCTTTAAGGCTGGAACACCGGATTCTTCCAGTCGTTTATACAAACTAAACCCCGTATTATTATTATTAGTATTGGTATTATTAGTATTTCACGCATTATAAACGACTCCAGTCTAGGATTTACCTTAATATAAACAGCGTGATATAGACAGCCCCCACCTCAAATGTTGTACCAGATACTAACTTTTTTGAGATTCAAAATTAGATACTACTACCCGACTATAGGTCAGTACCCTGCAGATGTGTTTTTCTTTTAATAGCGTTTATTGGCCAAAAACATTCTTCATCCGCCAAAGTAAATTCTCTCCGAATTTAATTTTCAAGCCATCCGCTGAATTAAATTCCCTCTTGAAAAACTTTTTCGGCCATCATAGTTGCACTCAAAATAATTTAAGAAAATGCCTATTTAATTGGGGAAATTTAAATCATACTCATGTGGACTCTTGGTAACAAGGAATTAGAATTAGCTTACTTTTGAACTTTTGCCAATATGTGAGTGATTTCTTTGGACAATGAAATCTTTAAGTCACCATGCTAAACGAAAAAAAACAACAACATTAAAGTCTTAGGCAAGTTCATAAATTCAAATGGGACTGGACGAGTATCTCAAGGACAAGATTTTGTCGGCTAAAATAACACACCATGATGTTGAAGGAAAAATCGTGTGAAAAGCCAACTCTATTACGCATGCGTTTCAATAAAAACCATGAATTGCGATTTGATCTACCTTATCGGGGAAAAGTGACGAAAATTTTAAGGGGTGACGAAATTAGAGGCTTCTCATATTTTTTTCAAATCTGTAGAGGCGATCCCCAACGAAAATCGAATGTTTGCTTGAAAAAATGGCAGAAGTTAACAAAACACTAAAAACATCTATTTCATTCCAAAGTACTGTACCGGGTTTTCCCTATACAGTAACTCAAAGATGAGTTAGAAAAAAGCCACCCTTATTTTAAGAGCGTTCTTTCAAAGATGGAGCCGTCGCGCTGTAATGATATAGATACAAAGAGTCGATATTTAACGTAGATAGCCCAGTGATCTAGCACTTTTAGACAGTCTTTCAATTGATTTCACGGGGCTCACCGCCAGCCGGCTAGGCTATAATATGAACTGAACGGAACATTGGAAGGAGCGGGGATTCGAACCGGGAACCCTTGGTTTCAGGCGTTGACGCCTTGAGGCCAAAAAGAAAAATTGTCTTGTTTCCGGAAATGCGGCCGGCCGCAAAATATTTTTTACATTTTTAGACTTTTTTTTATAGTCTTGATTTTTTCATTTCAAGCGGAAACACAAAACTTGTGTGTGTTTTGCTTCGTAAGAACAATCGGTGTCTTTGCTGTATAGTATTTACCCTGCTACAAAACTTTTGTTGTGCTTTCTTGAGAAAACGTTTCTTGTCTGAAATATTCGAAAGAGAATTATTTTTTTTCAACATCGTAAAATAATTTTTTTTTGCGGCCAGGTGACTCGTAAAAAAAGTTTACCCAGCCGATTTCCGGAAAAAAAACCATTATTTTATTTTGGCCATCGCTCCTTATGTAACGCAATATCGATGGTACCTGATGGTACATCAGAAATGAACAATTTTTTAAATCAGTTCCTCACCTGAGCCAAATAGATATCAACACAGAGGTCTGGAATTTCGTCACTTCCATTCTGATTGATTGAAAACAAAAGAGAAAGAAAAGTTGATTCTCTCCAATTCGATTTCCGAGGGAAAATAGACTTAATCGAATAAGGGAATGTATCGAAGAGTAGAGCATTGTTTATGCGAGTTTCTTGTTGACGGCGACTTTCAATATTATCGAATAGGGAGTGTATCAACAAGTAGAACATCGAATTAGAGAGCGTCAACCGTAGATACCGAAGAGGAGACAGTGTGCTGACAGTTTCAATTTAGTGGTCATTTAAAGGGATAGTCAGATGGTTTGTGATATTTTGCCTGTATATTCGTTCCACAGTTCTGAGCAGATCTTTTTGTCTTTGACTATTAACAAGTGTTTGGCTCTTGGAACGGAAACAATAGAATTTCGACGTAAAAACCGTTGAAGAACCCATTTTCAAGGATTTCAAATGTGATAACTCGGCATTAGAAAATAATTAAACAAAAAAAATCTAAAATTTAAAATCTATTTTTCTTTAAAAAATTAAAAACATAACAGGCTGATTCACGCCTTTCACAGAGACGAAAATTTTGAATTTAGCTATCTCTACTTTGGTATAGAGCACTTTATCACCATAAGTTACTAATGTTGTTGAGATAAAAAGATTTGAAAGTTTTACTCAGAACTATGGTACAGACAAAAGATCTAAAACCATCTATTTATCCCTTTAAAATTCTTTCTCTGTCAACGAACTTTTTGGTAGTAATAAGGTTCGATTGATGAAGGAGAGAATTTGTAAACATGCACAAGCAAGAAGCCACAATAAAATCTACAGAAGAATGTACCAGAGGAATAGCCTATCAAAGTCTAAGAACCTCTATCATCTAACCTTATAGACTTTGTCTTTTCTATCTTTGGTGGTATCGGCTTTTGGGAAGATCGTCTAAAACATATAAAAGAATTTTTATCAAGAACAAGTTAAGAACATTTTAAGTCTTTGCGGACTCTAAAATACTCAAAAAATAGCGAAAATAACAATAATTTAAGAACACTAGTTTTTAGAAGTTTTTTAAAACTTTCAAAAATTCAAAAACTTATCGGAGATTTCAAAAATTTTGAAAAAACTGTGTAGAAGATTCTTACCTGTAAGCACTCTAGTGAACCGCTTGCTATTCCAGCGTAAACAAGCTCATGACTGATGTTAACATTGATATTACCGGTCGTGTCAAAGATGCTCACTACGTAAGCGATGCGGTTAGGTATATAATCGGAAGGACCCACACTTAATGCCTATAAAGAAAACAGCGAATAACTCTAGTGAACCGCTTGCTATTCCAGCGTAAACAAGCTCATGACTGATGTTAACATTGATATTACCGGTCGTGTCAAAGATGCTCACTACGTAAGCGATGCGGTTAGGTATATAATCGGAAGGACCCACACTTAATGCCTATAAAGAAAACAGCGAATAATAAAAGAGAGCTGTCCTTCTTGTTTTAATTTTCTCTGCTGACCTTTATAAACTTTGGACTAAAGTATATCCGCCATCTTTGATATTTGAGTCTATGTACTGAAACTATGCTAAACGTTCAACAGCGCTACATCACAAGAAAAAGTAGATCTAGTGCTATCGATGCATTACAGGGCTTTTGAGTAGTTCTAGTATTAGGGTACCACTAGGATCAAACGATTTTGAAAGGGATTAATAAATTGCCTCCAGGATTTGTAAAAAGCTCATTGTTTGTACCAAGACCACAGATGTCGCATGTCGTGCTTTTGCTGAAAAGTGTGCCGAGGCTAGTTAGGAAATCCTACCTAGGTCACGTGACATTACAAGGAATTTCAGTGCTTGACCAATCAGAAGCTTCGCAACCAATTTTCGAAAACAACAGAAAAAAAAATTCTTGCACTATTCACTTTTTTTGCCTACGATGGCTTAAAGCACGTCATCCAGCCCTTCGGGCTTTATAAATCTGTGACCAAGATCGATACATATAACAATCAATTATTGTCACAATGAACTTAATACGCCATTTCACAGTCGAAAGGAATCATAGGTAATTAGGAAAACCGCGCTCTTTTGATAAAGACTTTCTGTTGGTCTGAAATTTTGAATGCTTTTGCGTCCAACCAATGGGAAGCCGTTATGGAGGCACAATCCGTCTTCATTACCCATGATTAATTTCGATTTCGAAATGACCTATAGAAACAGGATATACTATGGTCATTAACGAAAAATAAAAGTCAATAATTTTACGCTCGATAGCAATAGAAAATAACCTTTAGAATGGGCCATTCCAAAATAAAACCATACAGGGGTGTGGACGAACCTTTTTAGGGTAAATTTTTTTCTCTGAAAATGTGTCTATACCCCCTGGAAAAATGGTAAAATCTGAAAAAGCTCCTGGAAAAATTTCTTCCACCATCCCCTGGAAATTTTTTCCCATGGTTCTGGTGGTAGGGTGGACGAAGTAAAATTTGGTATTAACCCCCTGGAAAAACTCATCTTATCATTTAGCCCTCTGGAAATTGGTCATAAATTTTTTTTATACCCTGGAAAATTTTGTAACTTCGACTTGACCCCTGGAAAATCAAATATCTGGAGGACGATGCTTACTTGTCTAACACCCCGGAAAATAGTCTCAATATTACAGGAACCCCTGGAAATTTTCCAAATGCCCCCTGGAAATTTTAATCAAAATACCCCCTGGAAAAGTTCGTCCACCCCTATGTATTGACATAAAATGGAATGGCCCAATATACTGTAAGAGTTAGTGCTTCGGGATAGAGCTAAAGGATAGGGGTGCCATTTTCAAGGGAGGACCTCTGCCCACTATGAAATGAGAAATTTATGTTTACCTGACATTGTAATAGTTTCTCGCAGGCTTTATCCCAAAGAACATCTCCGTCCTCCAACGTCCATTCATTACCTTCTGAAAATAAAGAGAAGTAACTCTTGCCAAAAGAACCAGTAAAATTCGGCTCAGACTGGGATGAAGAAAACTTTTCACTTTTTGCATCTTCGAAATACCATAAGATGAAAAAAGAACAACATAATAGTTTTCAATGTTTTTGACTTAACAAAAAAAAAATTCGACAGAAAAGCGAGGGGCCATGGCCCATCGTGGACGGGGTCATGAATATTCAAGTTTAGATATCTTTGACAAGTTCTCATTGGTTTCAACGTAGCTTGAAATCAGCATTGCCCTAAAGCTTTCTAAGACCTGAAGCTTATGTACATAGTTCTTAATTTGTTCTTAGGTTCTTGCCAAAATTGATGTTCTTAAAAAACGTTCTCAAAGAAAAGCATGTAATGCATCAATAATAAACAAAAATAATTTATTTTAACCCTTTGATATGCAAGAATTGTATCTACCGCGAAATGCAATTTTTACTATAAATTCTGCTAGGAAAATGAAAGAATTTCAGCAATAAGAATCAAACCGTCAAACGTGCTAACTGCACTGGTGACAGAATTAAGTAAATTTAGAGGTTTTTGGACCAAATATGGTCAAAACGGTCAAAATCTCAAAAAAGTGGATTTTTGTCAAATTTTTCATTTTTTTTGACCTTTTGGCTTAAACTCCCGCTGGAAAGACTCACTTTTAAATTCCGAACAATCGAATTCCTACGAATTAGACCAAAAGTAACGATTTCTAACTCAAACTGGGCATTACAGTCCTATACAGCCCATGTCCGATATACCCGGTATTGGCAGTTAGAGGGTTAATGTATACAAAAAATATTCAAACCTTTCGGGGTAACATCTTTGAAAGAGCATTGGATAGCTTGGAAGGGCAACTAAAAAAGAAAGAAGAGGTTTTACCAAAAGAAATAAACCTTTTGAAAGAAGTTAAATACTTTAGTATACACGCTTTTTTATAAGAATACACTTTATAAGAATGTCCATGATGAAAATGGCTAAAAAATTAAGAATATGCTAAGAATATCACCATCATGGAAGTTCACTACTCAAGCTGAGAATGCCATTTTTAGAGCATTTTCATTTATAAATTGTCAATTACCCCCAAGTAAGGCTCACTCCTTTCACAAAAATGCCATCTTATGCTTGAGACGTATGTACTAAATGTTAAATCTAGTCTGAATTAGGATTATAACCTAAGAATGCTGTAAGAATATTTTAGGATGATTTTCCCAAAAAAGTTAAGAATATCCATGACAAAATGGATTTACACCATTCTTATATAAAAAAAGCGTGTATCTAGAAGAAAAGACTTTTTGAAGGATATCTTTTCTATGCTAAGAAAAATAATCGGATAGTATGTGCGAGGGACGCGAACCGGGCTCTCAGATTGCTTCCAACTTTAGCAATAATTATGCTTATTTTTGCTAAGCCAATTGGGCTTGCTGAGAATGCTGACGACGGCAAAATCTGAACTCGTAAGTCTCCACTTTAATTTCTACTTTCTGTTATTGGGACAGGCAAGACACGCGAGTTGCTGATTTGTATATGTAATCACATGATAACTTGTACAATTCGAGAATAATTGCACGAGTGATTTTTTTTGTTATTAATTTTCCGAGTCCAAAAGGACGAGCACGGAAAAAAATTTGGTAAACGGTTTTTGACACCTTTTCGGCAGTACTCATGTGCATCTATGTGCAAAAAATCGCAAAAAATTAATGAGAAAATCTCGAAAAAATCTCAAAAAAACCGTTTTTTTCGGGACATTTCCGGCTCTACTGGCTAGGAATTTTTTTTCTTTCGAAAATCTGGCTCCGTCACATTTTGGGCATTACCATTTTGCACCTTTGTGCAAAAAATCAAAAAATTCCTATGAGCCAATCCTGAGAAAAGTTGGTAACGAACGAACACAGGTTAATTTATAGGACACTATAAATTTCTTAAGGTAGGTCCAACAATTAGATGAAGTATAAAATTAAGACTTTCGCGAAGAAGAAGAAGAGTATTTCAACTTTGAAGAGCTTATTTTCGGCAAAGAAACAACATTTTGAAAAAACTTTTGCAGTAGATGGTATATCTTTTACCGAACTTAAAATAAATTCTCGGAAAACTTATCTAAAAGATTATTTTGTCTCAGAATCTTGAAAACAAACAGTCCTTTTTGACCAATTTTCCACCTCAATTTTCATAGAAAAACAGCCATTATTTTTGTTCCAAACAAAAAGGTTAATTACCCATCAAAAGTAAGCACTTTTTGCAGGTAACTCATAGAAAAAAAGGAAAAAGGAAAACAAATGAAAATGAAAACATGGATTCGTTATAAACATGATGGCTGTTGGCTGGAATATTAAATACACGAGGTTGATGGTTTTTTTAGTAGTCTTGGAAGTTTTTAGAGCTTTTTAAAGAGTATTTATGGCAAGTTGGTTATACATGTAGTATGCATGATCATGTCTGGGTTACCAAAGTTCAGACAATCTGTCAACAAGGGTTCACATAAAGACTTGCATCAAGCTCTGTAATTTTAGATAATTTTTTTTTAATTTTGAGCTTCAATTCCCAGGCTACCTAAAGAGCCCTTAAAGTGATTTGTGACCGGAAACGGTTTCAAACAAAAAGATATAATTCTAAAGTTACTTCATCGAAAAAAAAAAATCTGTTCAACTCATCATTTCTTTGATTCTAGCGATGAACATACGAACGAACATAGGGTTTGACAAATCTTCGTAAGAAATGATAAAAGACCCATCAGTTCGAAGTCTTGGTGACTCACTAATGGAGTCAAAAACATGAAGGTTAAGCAGCTGACGAGAAACAAAACCACTGTCGGCGATTTGAGAACCTGTAAGATGCTCAGTGATGTTGATGTTTAGAACATCGGGTTCAGGGTGTAGATACATGTCCAAGAATTCAGCTTTCCAAACAAAACGACTTTTACCACTTCTATTAGAATAAAGAAAATATAAATAGTCGCGACCAATCAATCTCTCCACTTGAATATTGGAGAATGAGCTGAAAATACGCACGAAATGATTATACAGCGGACCGGAATTATAAAAACTTTCACGGATCCAAAACCGCAAAACAAGTTTGTTACTTCTAGTCCTGTATTCATCAAGAGAACCATAGTCTTTATATCGATCATAATCGGAGTTCATCATCAAATCGTATAAAGCTTTCTGAGCATAACGGTCTACTCGTTTGCCCAGACTTTCAGAAGTAATGAACCGATTCCTTGGCATCCAACCAAAAGACTCCTGATGACTTTGCTGACAGAAATATTTAGAGGTTACGCACCAGAACACAACACTCGTATTTGGGACACCATCTATTTCTTTTAACAAAGGCGGCAATTCAGTGTAAGCGTGTGCATAGTAAAACCGTTCGATGACCAGAAGCGTCTGTATCTCTCTGCCAACCATCAATGAAAAGTCGTGTAGAAATTCAACGAGATAACTCCTTTCTGGTGAAGTCAAACTCTGCATTTCCGTAGTTAGAAATTGTTTATAGTTATGTATTTGTTGGCGAATCGAACGTGCTTGTAAAGGCGAATAAATCCAAACCATCACGCATGGAGTATCCAATAATGATTTCACCAGGATTGCTACAGGTTGTAGAATATCTAAACTTTCTATCCGATTCTGTGTTATTGGAGACTCGACATGAGTATTGAGCAAGAGAGTTATATTTCTTATTTCGTCGCACGTAAAGAAACCGCCGTCAACGCCGTCAAACATTCCCTTCGCTGACATCGATGTCCAAAGGAGAGTATTAATAATGAACATGCAAAAAATATGTTTCATTTTCGAACTTGAAAAGAAGATTTTTCAAACTCATGATACGCACCACTGCAATGTCTTCTAATATTACATCACGGACCTAAGGTCTGATTGGTTGTTAGTGACGTAAAATCAGTCAATACGTCACTTTCAACCAATCAGCTGTTGCGTCCGAGGAAGACATTGCGATGCTGCATATCATGAATATTCAAATGAACGACAACTCCCTTATAAATTGAGGTGTTTTTTAAAGAGGTCTGTTTATCTTTCCTTACAGAGAAAATAGAGTTCTCTTGCATTACGAGCGAAATATGACACTTATATTATTTTGTTTAGTGAACAACTCATTTTGCAAAATTGTGGTTTGAGAGTAATGTTATTGTTTTGAATTGACTTCAAATGAACTTCTTGTAAAGCTGTTTTGATCAATTTACCACTTGGCTGTATAGTTGACTCTCGCTAATTCGAACGAGGAATATTATTTGGTCGAATTACAGAGAGATTCGAATTATAGAGGCTATTTTAAGAGCGTTTCTCCTTAATGAGAACTGGGAACAAGTAAGAATCATTGAAAGATTCGAATTATAGAAGTTGGGATAAGGGAGAGTTTATTCTCAGGCCCCCAAAAGAAAACTGATAATGAAAAAAATACCCTCGGATATGCACGAAAGGAAAAAATGTCTGCCATTTTTCGAGTTAACCCAAATAACCTAAAGTACAAAAGTGTTTAAAAGACACATTTTTATTACTCAAAGGTTAAAATTTCTACATACCGTCATGATGTCAGGCCACGCGGGCACCACTTTAGATTTTCCGATCCATTCACGGTCACCGTGATCAACAAAGAAAACATCGTATTCACCGACAAGTTCGTTCAGTCCAAGAATCTTCCCTCGATACCACCTTAAGGAAGAATGAGGCAAAGAAATTTCGTTAAACCTAGAGTATAGTACGCACTGACCTTTATATACCCTGGACCAAGTTTCTCAATCCCGGCCAAGCAAAATCTTTGATCGGAGATTTTTGAAAAGTGGTACCCTAATGGCGGCACGACTCAATAGCGGTGTAGATCCATCGAGAGCGCTAGATCTACTTTCCCTCGAAAACTTTTAATGAGGTAGCGCCGTTAGACGTTAATTTTTAACACTACAATGGCTTCTTCTCAATTCAAAAAAAAACTTCGATCAAATATGGCGGATATAGTTTGGTCCAGGGATTGTATAAAGGTCGATGATAGTATGTTAAAATTCCAATATAAAACGCAAGTATCATCAGGTTTCAAGACGATAAGGCTAGAGATGAATCTTCAATCTTTCTCAAGCAAAAGAAAGTGAAGGCTTGAGATTTCCGCCGCTTTTGTAACGTTGGATTGAAACCAGCACTTTCTTCATTTTCAAGCGGTACATTTTACGAAGCCCAGCGAAATATTTTATTTTCAATCTGTCCTTTGTGTAAAAACATTCATTTATCTTGGATGGGAAATATCTTATAGATCTTATCGGAGTTTTTGATCTTTCTAAAAAAGCGATGCATTGTGGGATTGTTTCGAGTGTATTACAATAGAATTCCCTCGAGGAATTCCTAAGAGATTTTTATTGTAATACACTCGAAACCATCCCACAATGCATCGCTTTCAAATTAAAAACTCCGATAAGGTCTATTACATAAAAATAAGTAGGCAAGTATTTAATAACGGCCTTCAAATGAACACGACACAAAATTAACGCGAATTTTATTAGCTTTTTCAATGACACCACGGCTGGTTTTAATTAACGGGGGTTTTAATTAACACGGAAATCTCCCATTCGTGTTATCACAAGTGGCTTTATTTTCCATCCAAGAGATTGCTTTCCAGTCCCTACGGGGAAGCATGAAATTCTCATCTACTCTAACACGTAATTTCAGAAAAGAAGTTTCGTTCAAAATAATCTCATCTACTAAAACGTTCAAAGCTTTCAGAATGAATATAACAACAACAGTTAGAGATTATTAAAAAATAGGTTCTTGTCTCAGGACCTTTATAGCAAAAATTGATTTCGAGGATTGAATCAGTGTTGCTGTTTAACCTTAAAAAATTGGTCTCTTAGATAGGCAATAGGGCTTTTGTAGGACGCGATGTCATCCTGAGTGCATTCTAGCATTACAACCACTGACCTTTATATAACCCTGGACCAAGCAATATCTGCCATCTTTGATTGGAGTTTTTTTAGAATTGGTACCCAAGGAGAAGCCATTGCAATGCTAAAAATTAACGTCTAACGCCGCTACATCATCAAAAGAATTTGAGGAAAAGTAGACCTAGCGCTCTCGATGCATTTACACCGCTATCGAGTAGTGCCGGTATTAGGGTACCAATTTTCAAAAGGCTTCGATCAAAGATTTTGCTTGGCTGGGATTGAGAAGCTTTGTCCAGGGTATATAAAGGTCAGTGATTACAACAAATAACAAAGGAAAACATAATTAGTACACGCGTGGTGTGCTAAATATTTTCTTATCGTTGGTTGCATTTACTATGTTAATAAACGAATTTGTAAATGTAAAGTTCAGTTTAGTTAGTTTGGCCGTAGAACGTTCAAATCGTTCGAAAAGTCGCAAAAAAGTTACAAATTTGAAAAATTCAACACGCGCATAGTATTGATTTTCGGGTTAATTTCGGGGTCTTTTTTCAAACGACCATCCGCTCGCCGTAGGAAAAAGGTGATTTTTTAATCAATTCAACATGACATCGCGTCCTACAAAAAGTCTATTTTTTTTACTTGTCATCGACTGAGAACTTTGCCACACAAATGTAACCGATCGGAAAGTTGGTCGTAAGAAATTCTGGATTTGGTTTGGTGATTGTCATGGTGGCGTCGATCTTGGCATCAAGTTTGTCCAACCTGGCAATTTAAAAACAAGTCCAACTTTAATTCCATTAAAAGATATTATATGATGGTTTCAGCCTAATTTTCAGGTACCCTTATTGAAGCATGGCGCCACCCCAACGAGTCAGATTCCCTTGAGAAATTGTTTTGAGTGAGGTACCCCAATTCAGCCGATAATTTTTTTGAATCGACACTTTTTGTTCTCTTTTGTCATTCACTTAATGATTTTTGGGGTGGTTTGTTATTATGCTATAAAGATGGTTTAAAGAAATTTAAAGATCTCTCATTATCAAACTTAATAATCAAGCCAATTAAGTTTCTAAAACTAAAAAACACAAAGACGGGGGTAGCTCTCACACGAGAACTTTATACACGATACGCAGCCCCTATATTAAAACATATCAGAGGGGATGCGTGCAGCCTATCCCAAATCTGAATGAAAAAGATCAGGGCGGTCCACCAACCTGGACAAATTCGCGTACGTGAAGTCATCAGATCCTTCCAGAGTAATTTGAGTTAATCTTAGCGCCTAGCAAAATATCCTGAAAAATTTTAAATTTTGGCGAAAACTTTTGTTAATTTGTTATTTTTCTCGACAACTAATCATAGAAAAGAGACAATTTTTTGCAAAAAAAAGTGCTGACGTCAAGAGTGTCCCACCCCCATAGTTTCTACCCCCCTAAAGCAAAGGGAGTCTACTGAACCAAAAGCAAGGGGAGTGTTAAAAGTTTGACTTTCCTAAGGGGGGTTGCCAGTTAAGGGGGGTCTTCTTACCTAAGGGGGGGGTCTTCTTAGATAAGGGGGATCTTCCTTGAATTATGACTCTTGTACAATCGTTTCATTTATACTGATTTTCTAAGGGGGGAGTGAAATTTTAAATTAATTTCCTAAGGGGGGGGGGGGGGTTCTTGACCCCTCTAGAAACTATGACCCCCCTCAATTTTTATTTTCTTTACTTCACGAGTAAACATTGTGTATATTTTGATAGGTCTACCACAATTTGAAGTATGTATCCGATAATCCTCCCACTATGACGTCAAAAGCTTAGTAAATCTCAAAGTGCAGATATGCAGAACGATAAACTCGGTAAATAAACATACTTTAACATTTAAGGGCAGAAAGTTTCGCGAAATTTAGTTTCGCGAATTATGGTTTTAGCCGAAATTTCACAGATAGAACTTTCACGAATTCATATAAAATTTAACTTTTTTGGTAACAAAAACTCATGAAACACGCAAAAATTTAGCAAGCGGTGCAAAACTGAGTAGGAAAGTTTATTTTTCGCGAAAAAAACTTTCGCGTTTTTCAGGTTTAATTTCTTACCTGGCAGAAACTTTCGCGAAAAAGAATCAAAATCGTGAAAAACGCGAAAGTTTCTGCCCTTAAAGTAATCCTCTTTAAAAAATTTGACGAGATCTAGTTTTGACAAACTTTAAATAAGAGTAATATTTGCTTACTTATCAATCTTAATTTATAACCTTTTTCGCATTGGATTGACACGGATGTGGAGCAAGATTGGTCAGAAAGAGGAAAAGAAAAACAAATTTTGTTTATTCAGCACAATATAACTGATAGGGAGACACCGTCCAGATATGAAATATGTGTCTGATATGAAACGAGGGAATGAGCTGGAGTTTTTTTATACTTCACTAATTAATACACTGTTTAACAGTGTCGACTGCGCATGTGTCCGAACAATTTTCCATTGTTTTGATTTTGGCGACCACGGGAAACTTCACTCTCCCCCGTAAAAAATGGTAGGCAAACATCCAGTTCTCATAAGAAAACCCAGCAGAGAAATGGTAGGTAAAGAACTCCTTTTAATCATAACTTTTTTTCCTCTAGATGAATTTTTTTGAAATTTTCAAGAGAGATACATAAAATTGTC
The DNA here is from genome assembly GCF_902728285.1 of Clytia hemisphaerica. Taxonomy (NCBI): domain Eukaryota; kingdom Metazoa; phylum Cnidaria; class Hydrozoa; order Leptothecata; family Clytiidae; genus Clytia; species Clytia hemisphaerica. The sequence goes on from NW_027104184.1 coordinate 1,286,027, forward strand.
GTTAATATCATGTTCAAATATCTAAAACATTCTCTTTAAAGGAAAGAAAAAAATTGGCAATGTTTATATCCCTCTAACCTTCCACAGTACTAAAGTGAGCATTTGTACCTACCGCCTCTATGGTGGAGATGGCAAGACTGTTAAACGGTGTATTGGTTATTTGAAGTTATAGAGATGACACCTTCTTTGGAAAAAGTAACAGGCTAACGATCAACCATCAACAATAAAAGCTTGTAAAAACTCCAGCATGACCCGAAACGAGACACTTATGTAAAAATAGAACTTTTGAGGTGAAAGAAACAAATTACATTTCAATGTGTTCAGCTCTTTGCACGAAGAAAAGTGCTGGGTTGGTGACAGACGATACATAAACTTCTTCGTATGTGTCTTCAGATAAAAATTCTTCTTCACTCTTCAACATAAACAATGGAAGTCTGAGAAAAAACGAGAAAAAGATAAAATGGGTTTTTCCAGAAAAAGTTTTTACCTCCACTGTTGAGGATATTGATTTTTTCGAAGTATTAACCCCCCTGGATATCCTACTCTTAAAAATATGCTCAACCCCCTGGATATCCTCTTTTATAAAGATGCTTACCCCTGGATATCCACTCCCTTGTAGATATTTAACCCCCTGGATATCCACTTTTGAACAAGAATCGTTAACCCCCTGGATATCCGATATCCTCAACAGGGGGCACTGACTATTTCTGGAAAAGCCCAATGTACATTGAATTTGACAATAAACCACACGAAAACTTTTAAATTCGACTCTTTCTAAATTCACCCTTTTTAATTCGAATTTTAACAGTTGGAACTGACAGTCGCTTGAAATAGTCTCGAATCTCTTTCTAATTAGATGAATTTTATCCGTTGAAGACACTCTGGACCCCTTAGAAGGTCTGATGCCCAGGGTAGTTTTGGAAATAAAAAATCCACGGGGGAGTGTAAAAATCAGTAAAATGAGGTGGAAAATCCAGGGTGGTCCAAAAAATTGGAAAAAAATCCAGGGGTTACCTTTCCCAAAAAAGACCTCCCCAACATAGAGATTTTTTTCTGGAATAGCCCATACGTGGTTAGGAATTTACTAAAACCGAAAAGTCGATCGAGGTTCGATTCAGACTATCAACAAATGTGTAAGAAAACTAAAATATGTTAACAATTTAATTTCTAAATTCAAGTTTCCCATAGGGTACTTACCATAGATTTATAAAGCCAGAAGGGCTAGATGTCGTGCTTTGGCTGAAAAGTGTGCCGAGGATAGGTAGGAAATCCTACCTAGGCCACGTGAAATTACAATAAAATTTCAGCGCTTGACCAATAAGACGCTTCGCAGGTTTCGAAAACAATAGCAGCAATAATTTTTTGCGCTATTCACTTTTTTTTGCTTGGAAGAGCTTAAAGCACGATAGTCTGTACCAGACGACCACGGCTTTTTCCTCGACACCGGGATCGAGATAGGCTAAAAGCACGACATCTAGCCCTCTCCGGGCAGATCTCTGTGGCACTTACCCGCTGTTTGACGATGTGGCACTTACCCGCTGTTTGACGATTTGGTTTCCAGTGTGTGTCCTTGAACGTCGTATAACAGCTTCCTCAGATTCTCTAGATGCTGCAAGAAATGGGAAGAAGCTATCAATCGTTGCTCCAAGAATTTTTTTATTTATGATACAGACTCGGTGAAGTGGGAAGAAGCTATCAATCGTTGTTCCAAGAAAACTTTTATGATACAGAAAGGAGGCGAATGGGTTTCGAATGTGGATGAAATCAAAGTAAAAGATTATTCTAAAAATTGTACTATATTTTTCCCATTGGGGACGAAATTTTGACGAAAGTTGGTTAGGAAACCGACTGGGTCTATGACAAAGGGGTGTTTTTATGATATAGAAAGGAGGCACGCATCTCTATGCCGACAAAGCAGAATAAACAAAACAATTTCTAAAGTTTGTTTCACGTGACGCCGAAAAAGGATATAGTCGTTTCCTTTGTTAAAGAATGCCATGGCTGCAGCCAATTTGGACGGTGCAGGGATTCGAACCGAGATCCCTAGTTTCAAGCACTGACGTTTAGACCACTCATCCATTGTTCCTTCGAAACGTATTCCCCACCGTTTAGCCTCGTTTAGAATCGTGATGGCTAAAATGGGACAAACAAGGGCCAAATGACGTCATTAAACGGGGAAATCCCAATATAAAGACAGAGCCTAGAGTCAAGTGAGGCCTCGAGTAAGCATTTTCTGCTAAACTACATTTTAAATAAAACGTGGAAGTCACAACAGTAGCGTGGTGGCAGGGGGTGGCAAATGCCCCCTACCGGTCAATTTTTTGGGCGCGCCAAAATACAAAGTGCGCAAAAAAGACGCATCTGATTACTAATTTCAACGCCCCTTTTCTCTTACCGGATATGACAGTTTTCGACCAAAAAAGAGAAAATACTCCACAATTTTTGTGCTCACTTCGCTCCCGTAATTTTTACAAAAATATTTATTTTTCACAAGGGGCGCCAAAACCAAATTCTTCTAAATTGCCTCCCCATTAAATTGCCTGAATTTTAAACGACCCACCACGCTACTGAGTCACACGGCTTGCAGGCTCAACGTATGGAATATACATCAGAGGAAGAGGAAGACAGTCAGACAGGAAATCATAATATAAGCGTAGGGACGGAAGAACAAACAACTAAGTTGCCAATGAAACAAAAACCTAGAAGTAATTATAGCGAGCACCTCACAAAAAGCCGAGATTTTTCATTCCGTTTCTTGATGAGTTCCACTTTGATGATTTTCGAAAAATAGAAGACTTTCAAGTGTATTGACGCAAACTCGATTTTGTGCTACTGCAGGAGCTTTCGAAAGTTTAAAATGACATAAAAAATCAAATTTTAGAGCCCGAAAACCTGGCACACTTAAACAATAGAAAAAGTGGTGTATTGGGTGGAACAAAAACAAAAAAAAACAGGAAAGTTGCATAATTTTGTGAAGTCATTGCAGTGGTGCATATCATGAATAGACGTTAATTGCGTAGAAACGCAGATGACGTCTAGTATAGGCTAATAAAGTGATTGATACCGTGGTATTCTTTTCAGCAAAGTTAAGGTTGATGAGCTCCCGCCCGATATCCAGGGTGTATGTCATCGTATGCATGCCTTCCAGTAATTCTTTTTCCGCCAACGGATCCACCCACATCGTATTCTGTAAACTAATGGGGTGAGATTGAAAACAAAATCATAATTTTGACTGGTTCGTGTGTGTCTAGAAACATTTTTTTTTCGCGAATGAGAAAATTCAGCTTTTCAGCATTTTTCGCGGAATTGATATTTCGTAAGTCTGCCTAAAATTTACAAAAAATAGCAAAAAGTCAGTCTTTTCGCCTAAAGGATAAAAGGAAAGATCGAGATGAAGCTGATTTAGATCATCATATACATATTCTTTTGGGCTCTTCCAGAAAATGTCCGTACATGGGAGGTGGAGGATATTGTCCGGGGGTGGAGGATATTGTCCGGGGATAGCGAAAAATCATCAAAATTTGCTTTGTCTGGGGGTAATTTGGGTTGTCCAGGGGGTCAACTGATGCTTGTCCGGGGGCCAAAGTCAATTTGTCCGGGGGGAAATCACTGAAAATCGTTATATCCTCCACCCCCCCATGTTCAATTTTTTTCTAAAAAAGCCCCTTGTTTTTATGTAAACACAGAATGCCATATTTTGAGTCATTCCCGTACACTATGATTATCTCTCAGGCCTTGACTGCTAATTTTTTAAACTCAAGTTACACTTCTATTAAGGAAGCAGTGATTTGAGGCACAGATGAATTCTAAGAGTAGTACACGTTTTTTACAGAAAGACCTCGGTACTGGCAAGTTTTATACAACTTTTGTCTTGTTTAAATTTGCCACTACTGGCTAAAACCGGGATATTTCCGTAGAAAACATTACGTCATGAATATCATGAATTCTAAGAAGGTAGTACAAGTTTTTTATACGAACATCCAAAAGTTTTTAAAGCCTTCCGATATTCTTAACTTTTTGAATTTTAAGGCTAAAAATGTTTTTAAAAATGTTCTTAATTTCATCATTTGGTGAAAGTACTTTTGGGTAATATCCTGGGATGAGCTGGAGTTTTTACAAGATACTTCACTAATTGGTCATTTGAAGTGATAGAGATGATGCGTTCTTTAGAAAAAGTAATAAGATTCTTTTATTACATCTCAACGACCAACCAGATCAAATAAGAGCTTGTAAAAACTCCAGCTTGTCCCAATATCCTAAGGAAATGGGTAATTATAGTCCATAAGTTCTTAAAATGTTCCTTTACTTGTTCTAATGTTTTCGGCATCGAAGCCTGGTGTTCCTATACAGTTTGTTCTTATAAAAAACGTGTACTACGAAGTCATTGATGGAGAGATTCCCATTAACTTTAACCTACCTCAATTTCACCCTTCCTTCCAAAACCTTTCCTTTAATTTTCTTCTCCACAGTGGCAGACGACTAAAAAAAGAAGAAAGTGTTGTTAGATAGTGTTTTTCTTTTGTGACTGTGGTGCAAAGGTAAAGAATCCGGTTACGGTGCGCAAGGTCGTAGGTTCAATCCCTGGACGGGTCATACCAAAGACTTCGTACTAAGCGCAAAAATGGCACTTGGTGCCTCTCAGCTTCATTCTCGCCGGCAATTAAAGGAAGGATCGAGGGTACGTGGAGCGATCCAGGGAAAAAGAGTGGCACCCCCCTACCTTCGGATAGATAGCCATCGGGAGAAGAGCCTTCGGGTTGCCTCCGATTGCGTTTTCATACGCGCTATATTTTTATGACGTAATCTTTTTTCCAAGCAAAAAGGATTGAAGCACGATCGCAGCGCGCGAAAGTGGAGACCGGCCTTTATCAGATGTTTCGGAAATGAGAAGAAGTTTTTGGGAGACAATAAACCTCGTGCGTCCAACTGGTTCCTCTCTCGACTGGTTTCACGCAACATGCGATGACCTCGATCGCCTGTAGAGACAAAAATGTAAAAGGTTTTAACGAGTGATTTAAGAAATGAAATACTATCAATAGTTGCGTACCATTCCACATGATGAGAATAAATGTCGTCTAAATACACCCAGTGAAAGGAAGGGCCAAGTGGCGTGCAATAGTATTTATAATAACTATGGTGTTTAAGGTGTTTAAGTAGTTGCAACGGGTTTCACTTTATACCGGGTGCGCCACAAAAAAGTTTCTCTCTTTGAAACCAATTTTCTCGAAATTTAAAAATTTTAAAAGAACCATTCCTATTTCATTGGAAAGAAGAAGGATAGACTTAAATTTTGATGGGTCATTTATTAAATTCGATTCGTTAGATCAAAAGTTATGTCCAATTGAATAAAAATGTTACTTTCAGAAAGTGCTCGAAAACGTTATAAATCGACCTATCAAATTTTTACTTTAAATTTGACAATCGCAATAGCCTTTACATGATTAAGATTTTCATTAACTAAACACATAAATTTTGAAACTGAAGGGTCGAAAGGGTTCAAAATCTTCATCAAAATTAATTTGATTTAGTTTTAACGAAATTTTCGTCAGATTTTTGGTTCTAGACTGGATTAAGTCTATGTAAGGCTGAATCTACCTCGAAACCCATATTTGATGCATTTTTATGAATTCTACCAGATTTTTTTTTTGACCTTTTTCGACGAATTTTCTTCCTTTCATTGAAATTCAACCTTCCTTTAAATAACAAAAGGTCATTTACACAGCTAATTATCATTTTAATGACTGAAACAAAAATACTGATATATCATGTAATTATGTTTCTGAATAATTTGATAGGTCGATTTTTAACGTTTTTGAGCACTTTCCAAAAGTAACTTTGGAAAATTGAGCATAACTTTTGATCTAATGAATCTAATTCAATAAATGACCCATCAAGATTTAAGTTTATTTTTCTTCTTTCCAATAAAATAGGAATGGTTCTTTTAAAATTTTAAGATTTCGAGAAAATTACTTTTAAAGAGAGAAACTCTTTTGTGGCGCACCCGGTATATATCAGACCTTATGGGACCTACTCAAATAATAATACGAAAAAATGATAGCTTTGAGTGTTTAAACTTTCTTGAGTACTTTTTCATTATTTAGACGTACCGTAGTGCAAGTGTAGAGCATTCGGCTTTTGGCTTAATACCCTGTCGGGGTCATACCAAATTATTAAGACCTTTTGCATAACCAATATACCTGATCTAAAATCATTCAGTCCTTATCTAGGCTACACCATGTCTTATTTCGTTTCGAGCGTAAAAGTGACCGCCTAAAAAGTAGTGCCTATAGACTAAAAGTGTGGCCTAAACAGGCCTAAAAGCCTGGATTTATCTGTCTGTTGTGCAGACTAGTCATTATCGTTCTATTTTAACTGGTTAGCGAGATTGTGTATCTGGAATTCTCTACGGCTACGGTTAAAGTGGCGAGTAAGGCAAGTAATGGCGGGTGAAAGTAAGTTCGATATTTGACGTACAACAACATTATGACAACATTATGTCGACTTTGCTTATAAGGTGTTTTGGTTTTTTTCCCGTACAGAGCAAAGTAGACAACGACATGACGCCTTTGGTGACGATCCGCACGGGCAGACCCGCAACCGTAGCCGTAGAATATCTCCGATACATAATCTCGCTATTACCTGGTGAGGAATACTTTTGAATTTGTCATCGCAAATCAACAAATCAGAAAGCTTGACTACTTTCGTTAAACCATTGTCAATGCTAAACACCTAAAAAAACAATTTTGAAAATCTATTCATAAAGACAGTTTACTCTCTATAATTCGATTTTCAAGAGACAGATTCGAATTACAGAGAGTATTTTATGCCATTTTACAGTAACTGGAAACCCTCAACTGTTGAAGGGACCAATGTTTTAAATCGAATTACAGAAGTTCAAATTAGAGAGAGAGTAGAATGTTTAGGCCTTTTAAAATAGACGGGAAATATAAAATCAAACATTATTAAAGCCATTATCAATGCTACACACATACCTGAAAAGATAATTCGAAGATTTATTAAACAGTTTATTGTGTACGACATCGAATGATATTGGGCGAGGAAAAATATAGCTCATATCAAAGATGCTTGCTAAGTCATCATAAGGGGCAACGTAAAAGGAGCCGGTGTAGGAAAGCCGATAAGCTCTGGTTTAGACGGTACACTTTTCGCCCTGCCTATTCTAATTGTGAATTGAAGTGAGCTAAAAGATAAAAGTCTAAAGTCAATACATTACCCTCTTTTGACGTCAATGCAATAACTTCTTTCGATCTTTTTCAAGCAAAGATTTTAACTGCTAACTTATTAATGCCCACTTTTTGCCTACTCAAACAATTTGAATAGGCAGGGTAGAAAGTCGGCCGTCTAAACTAGAGCTAAGGTACAGAGTACCCACCTCAAGAATTTTGGGTCTTTCCAAATCTTTCTCAACCACTTTTTCAATCCGTACCCTTAAAATGAATAAGAAAAACATCATTTATGATTATAATGAGCTCAGGGATTTTTCCAATCACTTTTTTTGTCTGTAAACCGGCCAATCTAAGATTGAGTTTATAAAACTCTATCGAAAATAAAAAAAGAATTTCCAGCAAAATTTAACCTCTTTTGTTTTTTTACACAAACAAAAGTAATTGACATTATGTAAATTTCAAATTTTTTTAGACATTTCGCCCTCTGAACCAGCTGAACACTTAAAAGCGCTTTTAAGAACCCCAGTTTCATCAATGCTGGCACAGCTTCGCTGAACAGATACCCCTATAGACGTATTAGAAACTCAATCTTAATTTACAAAACGGCCCCAGCTCAAAGTGCTTAAAAAATGTATGAACCTGATGACGATATGAACACCGGAAAGCTTCGACGAAAAATCGAATCTTAAATTTGAACAATAAAACTAGTGACAAACGCGTCCGTAGAAAACATTACGTCATGAATTTCATGAATTGTTGTGAAATCAAGGAATATTGAAAGATGAAACTTGCAAACATAAGGTTAAGGGAATCCACACGAAGTTTAAAAGCGTTGTTTAGCTTAAAAAGCTGCGTTACAAGTCGGGTTTTCGTTGCACTCTATCATGAGAAATCTCGAGAGTCTCATGAATTCATTGACCATCAGAAAAACGAATTTTAAAAGATTTTTAATCAGACTGAAAGCTCTCTACAAACTCTGAAACTCTACAAACCTTTCGTAATTGAAGTCTCCACACTTGGCCACACAAATGTCGTATTTCTCAACCTTACTGCATTGTTTTCGGTTTTCTTCTGCAGAGTAGTGCAAGTTCATGTCCATGTTGAGAGATAGATAGACACTGGTGTCGTACGGTTGGCCTTCAAACGGTAACCGGTGTTCAATGATCCGACAAAAGAAACAGGAGGCGGACACGACATCAAGGATTTTGACCTGAAGGTAGAGAAAAATGAGAGAAATGTCTAGTCCTTATAAATGACGTGTATAGATGGATTCCGTGTGACTTTATTTTCACCCACGATCAGCCATTTACGTACGAAATGGTAGAAAGAATATGTACAGGATACGCCCTCTATGTAGAGTTTAAACCGATTAACCTAAAATTCACTCTCTTTTTCTGTTCGGATATGTACCAGTTAGACGAGACCAGAAAATACTCAAAATTGCTAAATTAAAAGAAACACAATATATTAGCTGAAAGTTTATAATTGTTTTACAACTTCGGTTCTTTGAGCACTCTATAGACTCTGTTGAAGAGCAAACGTTGCTTCTCCGTTTACCACAAGCAATTATGCGGAGCTCAACACTTAGTGTTTTGAGCACTCTGGTGACAACAGCAGTCTATGCTCGCTTACCTGAGCCGCACTGATGAGTCCTGGGAAGGACGAAACTCGTGTCTGCGGATAGATGTAATTGTTTTATATAAACGCTATTTGGTCAGTGAAAATGTTATTAAATTTTATAAAAACAATTGTTTTACTTTAACAAAGCCAGTGTTTGGACATAATCCAAGGAAATCTTTATCGGGGAAAACGGAATGTCTTTCACTGCAGTCGTCGATGTAACTGAAAAAGATAAAGATCAATATATACTTAAACTCCAATGATCTTAGTGCTAGAATAATAAAGTAGTCCAGAAAAATATTGATCACACTCGTCTTGAATAGGCCATTTCACAGTCGAAATGGATCATGGGTAACCAGGACTGATTGCGCCTTCATAACGGTTTCCCGTTGGTTAGACGCAAAAATCTTCAAAATTTTCCAAAATTTTGGACCAATAGTAAGTCTTCATTAGCGCCCAGTGGTCCAGATTACCCACTTCGCTTTACGATATGCACCATTGCGATGTCGTCTAACATTATATCAAGGAACGACCGTAGTGCAGTGGTAGAGCATCCGGCTACGGTGCGCAAGGTTGTGGGTTCAACCCCCAGCCAGGCCATACCAAAGATTTCCAAAATGCTACTTGATGCCTCTCTGCTTGATGCTCAGCAATTAAGAGAAGGATCAAGGGTAAGTGGAACAATCCAGGGAGAAAGAGTGGCGCCCTCCCCTACCTTCGGGTAGATAGCTATGGAAAGAGGAGCCTTCGGGTCGCCTCCGACTGCGGTCGCAGACTTACTTACTTACACCAAGGACCCAACAGCTTATTGGTTGAAAGTGACGTAGTTACTGATTTTATGTACGTCACTTACAACCAATCAGCTATTGGGTCTGTGGTGTGATGCCGAAGCACCAGTCGAAGATATTGCAGTGATGCGTATTATGAATAGACTGGAGTCGTTATAAATCCGTGTAATTTGGCTGGTATATAATAATACGAGATAATATCAGTTATGACTACAACCAGTTCCTTTTGTTTTTTTGCTTATTTTTCTACTATTTCTGATTTAATCGTCTATTTTGCTAGACAATAACTTAAAGCAAAGTTAAAGGTTTTGTTTTTAAATAAAAGAGTGATATCATTTGCTCTTTCATCAATTTTAATTTGCAACCTTTTTCACATTGGATTGACACGGATGTGGAGCAAGATTGGTCCGAAAGAGAAAAAGAAAAACATTTTTTTGCTTATATCAACATAATATAACAATAGGCTGTCCTGATATACGAAATATGTGTCTGATATGAAGACTTTGTTGCCGTCAAGGCAAAAGGTCCAATCTCAAAATTAGTGTCTGAGAAAACTGAAAGAATTTTGGTTAACCTTAAATCTTGAGCTTGGCCCTTTTTTCATCTACAAGAAAAAGGGTCACTCTCAAAATTTAAAGTTAGCAAAACAGGAAAATTCTTAGTTTCCTCAGACACTAATTTTGAGATTGGACCTTTTGCCTTGATGACAGCGTTATGTAAAAATAAAACCTTTAGAAGGACATTATACCAAAAAGATCCGTAAGCAAAATTATATAAAGGAAAACACTTACCTGCATTCTCCAAACAATTTGAGACGTGGACATAATTCTTGATATTGTTTTTGCTCTTCTTTTAACTACAGAAGTGAAAAAGAAAAAAACATGTATTATTACCAACTATTTAGAAGACCAATTGCCATCATTATCAAAGAAAAACCCTTTCCAAATGATAGTTTAAAAAAATAGGAATCCACATTGCCTACTTTAAGGGCAAAAAGTTTCGTCAAAAAGTCAAAAAGTCGCGAAATTCAGTGAATTTAAGTTTCGCGAATTATGGTTTTAGCCGAAATTTCACAGATAGAACTTTCGCGAATTCATATAAAATTTACCTTTTTTGGTGACAAAAACTCATAAAATACGCAAAAATTTAGCAAACAGTGCAAACTGAGTAGGAAAGTTTATTTTTCGCGAAAAAAACTTTCGCGTTTTTCAGGTTTAATTTCTTACCTGGCAGGAGCTTTCGAGAAAAAGAATCAAAATCGCGAAAAACGCGAAAGTTTCTGCCCTTAAAGTAATTTCGGCTTAAGTAAAACGAGTAACTTTTATTAGAATGTAAAACGACCAATTTAACTTCAAAATAGCAACAAACAACAAGTATACCTCTCTGGCAGAAGCGGCCATCGATTTGAGATGTTCAGGGATGTGTTGACCAGATCTTTTCAATAATTTCACCAAACCTGTTGAATATTTCATCCCATTGTTCTGCTCTGTCACAAACAGATGTGAAAGCAACTTTTTAGGGTCCGGATTGTTTTCCTGTGGGAAACCAAAAAAAATCACAGTTTAAAAAAATGCAAGCAAAGTTTAAGAGAAGTCTTGAGGCAGGTGAATATCAAAAGATAAGGGTTCACCTGAAGTTTGGTTTTTGTTAATTCGCAAGACAAAATTTTCCATGGTCGTCCGTCAGTTTTTCCCTATAACAATTTTTTTTATAAGAACATCCAAAATTTTTGAAGCCTTCGGATGTTCTTAACTTTTTGAGTTTTAAGCCAAAAATTGTTCTTAAGATTTTTTTACTTTGACCATTTTGTGAGTATTTTTGGCTATTCTAAGGGTTTTTTGATACCACAAAGCCTTAAAATGTTCTTAACTTGTTCGTAACATTTTGGCCATCGAAGCCTTATGTTCTTATATAGTTTGTTCTTATAGAAAAAAACGTCTATTAACAAAATGAAATCTCCGGGTTTTTCCCTTGATAAGGCCACCTAGGGTAACAACGCTCACTAAACAGATCAAGATCACTACTAATTGGCTAGTTTGGCGCATTACGGCCGGTCAGAAAGCTAGTATGATAGAACACCATCGGTTGACAGAGCTTATGGCTAGTTTGGCGCATTACGGCCGGTCAGAAAGATAGTATCATAGAACACCATCGGTTGACAGAGCTTATGGCTAGTCTGGCGCATTACGGCCGATCAGAAAGATAGTATGATAGAACACCATCGGTTGACAGAGCTTATGGCTAGTTTGGCGCATTACGGCCGGTCAGAAAGATAGTATGATAGAACACCATCGGTTGACAGAGCTTATGGCTAGTTTGGCACATTACGGCCGGTCAGAAAGATAATGTGATAGAACACCATCGGTTGACAGCGTCGTCCACATGACTAAAGGTTCAATCTCTTGGAAAGTTGGAGATCTTGCAATCATGTTCTGTCTTTGGAACTGGCCTTTTTGTCATATGAAAACATTGACTACCTTTACATGAAAATAAATATGGAAGTATTTGAAATTTGAAAATTGCACGATCTGAAATTAACACGAATTTTTCTGCTTTTTCAAGGACACCACGGCTGGTTTTAATTAAGGGGTTTTTATTAACACGAAATTTTTCAATTCGTGTTAAATACTTCCATAATTATTTTCATGTAATAAGGTATTCCTCTACATGACAAAAGGGCAATGTCAATCTCAAAAATAACCACCACAGTAAAACATTTTGTAAGGGACTAATTTTGAAATTTAACCTTCAGTCATGTAAACGACAAGAGCTTAGCTTTACATTTTCTTGAATATTATTCAGTAGACAGAGCAATCTGTTGCCAAAATCTTTCTTGTTTGGGAAATCATAATGCACAACAACTGAAGCGTTACGAATGCGAACAGCTCCTGAAGCTTGATCACTGAGTACTGAAACGTAAAAAGTGGAACTGTAATTATCACAGTGGAAACACAATAGCAAGTTTATGTATACGAGAAAATCGAAGGAGAGGGTATAAAAGCAAAATTGATGTCCACTTTTCTCGACGACGGTAAAAACACCGTAATATCGTCGACTATGTAGGTGGGCAAAGGCGATATAGAGCCGTACAACTGTCGACTTTTTGCTTCAACTTCACTTTCCGTTACCCTCGATATTCTCTGATACACAAACTCGCTCATAACTCAAACAGGGAAACTAAATTTCGTCGAGTTATGGGTTAGTTAACTGAAGGTACCAGAAAGCTTTTTCAAATTTAAAGAGAAATCTAGATAAGGGGTCTGAGGTTGAAAAGTTCGAGTAATGGAGCCATGCAAGTTGTTAATGATTTTAAGGGTGCTACATTACTGGAGTTTTTGTTTCATGTTATCCCTGTGCTGAAACAACGTCCTGGAAGTTTATTCTAAATGTTTTCATTAATATATAACAAAAGAAAGGTTACCTAAAACGTTCATTCCTTTAGATTTGATGGCAGAATTCCAAGCACTTCTGGCATCTTTGATTTCTGTAGGTTGCATGAACTCAGTGATAACGGTTGCAGCTATACTGTACGATCTCAAAGATTGCTGAAGTTCGTCAGCAGTTCTGGCACTGTTGGTGAAGATGATAGAGCTTTCTTCTCGAACATCAGTCTCCAAAAAACCTTAGAGAAAAAAAAACAATGTAGAAAGATACATGATTTAATTTCGCGACATAAGCTTGGTAACATTGTTTTCAAAAATTAAATTTGCTCATCAAAAATCACGCGATCGCAATAAACATTATCAAAGATTGATCCCCTCATAAGACCCATAAAAAATCAGATTTGATAGTTTTGAAATTATCGCTTATGAATGATAATATTTCAGCCTAAGAGATCAATTTTTGTAGGTTTGTCTCAAAGTTATCAGCCTCGAAGATCAGTCCTCAGATGTTTGCGATATCGTTTGATTAAGGTTCGTTTCGAATTCTAATATAATTATGTCTAGGACTGAAACGCTGTACTTTTGGTTTTAAATGGTGAGATAACTTGAGACAAACCTCAGATGATCTTGCTGTTATCCAGCACCCAGATAGCGAAATTTTCATCCGACACGCTAAAGCTCTGCAGGTCGGGAAAACTTTCAACATCTGGAAAGTTTAGATTACGGAATTTTGAAAGACCGCGTCAAGGATTTTGCAGCGGGAGGTCTGGTAACGCAGCCCTCGTTTTCGGAGATTGGCGGGTCCAACCGAAATATTTTTAGCTTTGTCCGCAAAGGCAGTCGAACCCGACTGGGGATGCGGCACATCAAAGGTTGACTACCATTCCTGTCCGATGGGAAATTGACCCGCTCCTTTAGAGCTTAAGCGTGGGCGGCCGCCAATCCGCCATCGGAATATCAGATAAATCTTGCTGAATCTGTGAACACGGAGCAATGTACAGAAATATAATTAAACGTGTAATGCATCGAGAGCGCTAGATTTACTTTCCTTGAATATTTGTTATGTATCTCCGTTTAGGCAGAGTTTCAACTTTACAATGGCTTCTTTCCGGGTACAACTTTCAAAAAAACTCTGATAGAAGATGACGGATATAGCTTGAGTTTGATAAAGATCAGTGGTGCCTATATAAAACTAGGCCAAGTACTGAATGAGACCATGTTCAGACGTTACAGTTCCGTTCCGAAACGAAACGAAACGGTCCCGAAACAAGTGTGAACGTCAAAATTCGAAACGTCAAAAAAGAAGACGTTACAAAGCAAAACAGATCGAAAACGGTTTCGCTCCACTTTTTTCATTGGAGCAAAATCGCTCTGTTTTCTTGCTCCGAAACGTTCCGATACCAATATAAACACACTCGATCCGTAACGAAAACCATACCGGAACAAAACGGAACCGTAACGTGTGAACATGGTCTAAGAGAATATAAATATGTTATATGAAGAGAACAACCATACCTGTCAGGTATTCCAATCGATCGTTGGCTTTGCACACTTCCACTGTAATGGGAACTTTTGCGAAGAGGGCTGCTTCAATCTTGTTACTAATAATCACCAAAGGTGATGGATTTATGCACTGTCGCATGAAGGAATCAATACCGAACGACCATTTCATACCGATAACAATAATCTGGTTGACAGTCAAATTACTATTATTTTGCATGACCGTTTCATAACTCAACATCAACTTTTGTACATCTTCCGTGAAATTCTCAAACAACTTATGAGCGTTATCGAAAACGATGTGACACAATCTGTTCAGGTTTGTGTATCCAGCTTCGATAGCTTCATTCAAGGATATGATCGTAGTGACCAGAATCTCACAGCCGTTCAACATTCGGATGTTTCTTTGACCACGGTTATCCATACCACCGTACCGTACATCAACACGCAACCTCTTCTTGTAATACACCAATAGTTTTTCACATAGATCGTACACAAGTTGAGCTTCTTGCCATTCGTTGACACATATAATGACGTAAGGCTGACGGAAGAAAAATAATTGTACGTAATTTTTCGTAAAAAAGTGAAAAGATTTTGGCACCACTCGACTAGCTACTTTATCGAAGTGTCTGAGTAATAGTGATTGATTCAAATAATATAAATCGCACTGAAACCACCCCTAAAAAGTTTCTTTTAGATTTAAACCAAGAAAGTATGAAATTGTGATAATTTAGCGAATAAATTAGCCAGGATTCTTTATTATCACTTTTGAATTCATTTTAAGACTTTAGACTATAAGACGAAGTACATAAAAACTTTACTTAATTTTTTTCCGATTACAATCGATATAAAAAGTCAAAATACAGTAGACTCTCGCTATTTCGAACTTCTATTATTCGAATACATCTGTAATTCGAGCTAAAATATTGGCCCCCATTTAGCTAGAAAGTAATGTAGCATTCTCTCTATATTTCGAATCTTTCTTAAAATTCGAAGAAAACTATTGGTCCCTTGAACATCGAAATAGAGGGTGGCAAACTGTATTCGAAAATAGCCTGAAGAAGACAGTCAACCATCACACCATAGTCCGTATAAAAAACCCTGGTCTGGAAGCCTTTTGATTCTTTTCATTGTTTCTTACTTGATCTTGCGTTGAGAAATTA
Organism: Clytia hemisphaerica; assembly: GCF_902728285.1. Lineage (NCBI taxonomy): Eukaryota > Metazoa > Cnidaria > Hydrozoa > Leptothecata > Clytiidae > Clytia > Clytia hemisphaerica. Next base: position 1,301,668 of record NW_027104184.1, read on the forward strand.
GTTTGTTTTGCTCGCTTTTTGATCATGTGATTAAATCTTAAACCAATGCCAAGATGAGTACTTTACTTGGTAACGTGATCAAAAACTGAGCAAATTGATATTCATCTTTTGATAATAACAAAAGGAAAAGCTAACAAAAAGTTATTAAGCTTTCAGACCAGTGTTTTTTATAAAGACTATGATCCTACTTACACCATTTCCTCTCCCTAACTCAGGATATGTGATATTGTCCATGATGAGATTCCGTATCAAAGGCAGGAGATAAGACAAAATCCTTGAAATTCCACTGCTATATGTATCAGCTATCCCTACAACGTTTTTACTTGCCAGAATGGCTGGCCACATGTGCATTTGAAATTGTGATGGCCGGTCAAAACTCAATGTCCTTAAATATGATACTATGGGGTCGGGTAGGTTAAGTGCTTCCAGAGACATAATCGGCTCGCGCTTCTCTTTGCCGTAAACAAGAACATCCAGTTGTGTAGCGTCTTTTGATTTCCTTTTCGAAGAAGAACCAATGGCTCTTATCAGTTGAGAAGGAACAGTCAAATGGGATGGCCCTGTCGACGTTTTCAATTTCAAATCGTCTGTTATGATATCAAAAGGTTGAGATTGTTGTGTTTCAGTGTTCAAAAACTCTTCAATTTTATTCATTTTAGGTTTCTCGGCTACTGGTTTGATTCCAAGAAGCTTGGCTAGGACGTTTTCTCCGACCTGTTCCTTAGCTATGCTGGAATATCTTTGGGCCTGTTTGTAAGAAGCGTCTTTTGGTAAAGGAGTTGACTCAATGTCAGAAAAATCTGATGTCTCTGATGTATTCTGATCTGAATGTTTAGATTTGGTAGGATTTTGCACTGCTGGTCGACTAGAGTATGTGTCACCGTGTAATAAATCAAGCAAGTCCTGACACTCTTTGTTGATGAATTGATTGGTTTCCTGTTTTTTCAATTCCATTTGTCTTTGGCGTTCTTTATTCCGTTTCATCAAAACATCGGGTGTAAATTGATCAGCAGTACTGACAGACACTGACGACTTTGTTGTTTCCTTTGAAGGTGTTTGATACCCTAACGGTGTTGATGGGAGTGGAGTAGGCGATCTGAGATCTTTGTTTACACTATCAGGTATATCTGGCATCAGTTTGGATATGCTTGGTTTTAAGTTAGCCTTAGATTTGACTGCAAATTTCTTTTCTTGAAGAAGTTCATTGACATTCAGTGTAGCATTCCCTTTTACAGTGTACAAGGTAACGTTCATGGTTCCTTCCTCATCTTGTGAGTGTATTGTGATTGCTGGTTGTGAATCTATTGATAAATAAAGAAAGGTTTAGACAAACTCAAACTGTCTTGCTTGTAACGCATTGAATATTTTGTATAAAAAATTTCAATAAAAAAACACATCAAGGAAAAAAACACTTAATATACGTATCAACCTGAGAGACCATGAGGAGACTGGGTTCAAGTTTACTATAAGTAATGACGTCAAAACATCTGAAGTCATTGCATTAACAATCTCAAAGACAACAAATTCTGACGTCATTTCTTTGTAAATTCATTACCAATCCCCTTAGAATTTAACTAGACGGTTCCCGTCGTCGCAAACGCCGGTTAACGCTTTTGTTTGCACATCAAAAGCCTTTAAAATACTATAATGTGGGTTAATTTCTGACATCGTTTTGGCTTAAAATGCCGCCGAATACAATAATAAAAATTATACTTCTAAACTTTCTACATTAGTCAAAATTTTGTGTCTGTAAGCCTCGATGATATATCTTTTTAAGATAACGGAAGTTTGTGTTCAATGAAATGCCATAGTGACTCTGTCAAAATTATCGAGGGTACCCGTCGTTGCAGACGCCCAAAGGTGTCTGAGTTGGTGAGAGGGTTGCTTCTAGGAAAGAAAAAGCCTTAGTTGTGAAGGAGAGACTCGCGCTTTGCGATTGAGCACTGAAGGTTTTCCCGTTTGTTGGCTTAATATGCGGACAGCTTAAGACCAACGCATATGCAATGCAACCAACATTGAAACCTTTTTAAATAATGTTAGACGAAGTTTAATCATCAAACAACAATGTTGGATTTTGTTGCGTGTGTTGATATAAAATAATTCGGAATCGTGCAACAAAAATGCCACACCTTTTTATTTGAAACTTTGTGACGTCACAGTACTTTTTCATGAAATTGACGTCAGAACTTTTTTCGTTTACAAATATTAAATTGAAACGTTACAATATATAAATTGCTTAAAATACGTAGAGCTAGGAAATTCAAAGTTAGTTAAATAAAGAAAAAAAAAATGAAATCACGACACAAACAAAACTGAAAACTGAATCGAAAAACTGTCGAAATAGCACAACCTAGCGGGTCATGCCAAACTCAAAAGCATAAACAAAAGCAATGGTCAATACGGTGAAAAAATTAAGTACTAAAATCTATGAAAAGCTAACATTTCAAAATATTATTATTTAATAAGTCAATCTCATCAAACCTAAGGTTTGGTTTTAGTGTTCGTGTGCCGCGAATACATGTTACGACGGATCTCGTTAAAGCAAACGAAATTTTTGTTCTGATCCAATTTTTGGTTTGAGACGCGTGAGAATCTGACTTATCAGCTAGTAGATTAGCTAGCGCTCCAAAGAAGTGCTCAGCCTCTACACCCATTCCACCATTCATGGAAAATATCAACGGAGTGAATGATCCATGATCAACTTTGATAATTCGTTCGTTGTAGTTTCTCTTTTTTTCCCGTTCGTTTGACGCAAAAGCGCTTTTGAGACTTTGGGCTGTGTATCTCAGAGCATAGGCGTTGAATACCTTTACATCAAAAAATGCTCGTTGTCCACGAACCCAAAAGCCTCCAGCACTGATGTCAGCTCTCGCGTTGTCAGTCGTGATCGCACCTTTGTTTAAGCGTTCGCCAGTGATCGGCTCCAACATTGGTTCGATAGCGACATCATGTGTCACTTGATTCAACATTTGAGCAATTGTATCCCTCAAAGTGTTGTGTGCCGTTGGTAGATGAACCCTCCTTTAGGGCAGGAAAGTGCATGCTCAACAGAGAACGATTGCCACATGCACATGTCGATGGTAGGTGCTTCATGTTCCATCTGTATCGGACGGCAATTGCGTCGAAGAACTCTCTTTTTGATAGGTTGAAATTTTCAGATTTCAGGGGTACAGTGGTCAACCAATTGGATGCAACCTTTTGCTTGAGCAAGATCGTTCGCTTCAGCTCTTGACGTGTCATTTCTCTGCGGAGATTTTCGAGGATGATTGTTCTTCCTTCTTTCCGTTTTCTCTTGATCTCAGACTTTGCTGCCCTGTTGTCAACTTCGTACACTGGTTTCTGTTCGATGATGTCTTGGGAGAACTTCATTGTAAGTTCTCTGGAGTTTTGAAATTCTTCCTTCGCCAGAGATGATAAGATGGGTATGGCCAATCCTCCCATACGCACCGGTAGTGACAAGAGTAGTCTTTCTTCGGTGCTGCAGTGATGGTTTTCAGTAATTGAAGGAATGAAATGTTTGTCAATAACTTCATCGAGGGGCTTCAGATATTCCTCAATTCCGGGCATCACACGTAGGTAGTAGGTGAACTTGCTAACATACCCACCAACGAATGCACAGTAGGCGAGGTGTGGTTCTGATCTTGCGATATCACTCAGTGTTTGGAGCTCAGCTTGCCATTTTTTCTATCAATTTCTTTACATATTCCTGTTGGCCACCCTCTTGACCAATGAAAACCACCAAGATATTTGTGTCCATCAACCGTGATGTTGATTCCTGTGTCTTTGAATAGCACCTTTGCTTCTTCGAGCTTCTCCTCCTTCACTATCAAATACGACTTGGAAGCTTTTGGGTTGTAACCTAGGAGAGGTCCTAAGTCATTGACGTCATCCCACCACTTCTTCAGGGCTTGAAGCTTCCCAGTACCAGCGAGGTCGTCAGCATATGCAGCATTTTTAACTCCTTGTGTCAGCAAATCTTCTTGGAGGATCTCAAGCAGTGGCATTAATCCAATTGCATATGCTGGCATTGCTGTAGGGTCACCTTGTGTGGTACCTTCTTGCGATGCAATCTCCTTTCCTCCCATTAGGAAAAGTCTTGATGGGCGGTGGTAGCAGTTGTGAATATATTGAGCCATAGCTGGACACAATATTTTGATGTTGTGGAGCAGTGATCTTCTGTTAATGCTGTTGAAAGCATTCGCTGCATCCACTAGTATCACTCCGTCTGTCTCATCTTCTTGGAATAGTTGGTTGATTGCGTGAACTGCCGCTTCACAGCCAGCCTGCTGTCCAGCGCACACTTGAACACTACCAGTTGCTTTAAGGATATCTGGCTTGATGGTGTTGATCAGAACTTTGCCGAAGATACGTCTCATCACTTCTCCAATTCCAATTGGTCGTACCCCTGGGTTTTTGTCTAGAGGTATCAATCTACAAGCAAGTACAGCTTCAATTGATCGTCTTTTAACATCAACTTCTTGTCGGCATAAGATTTTCAGCATGCGTGCCATTGCTTCCCTCAAATCAGAGCTGTATTTGCCATAGTTCTTGGAGGCAAGGGATACGTCTCCATTGGTCAGCATCTTGCCCTGATGGTCCAGCAGCACCCTTCGTCTTAATGGCTGCCTCTCGAATCATTGTCCCATCAATGGACTCAAAGATGATTGGGTCAACTGGAACTACTTCTTTCTTTCGAGATGATACGATCGTCGGTTGTGTTCGTTTGCATTTGGATGAAGCGATTTAAGAGTGTTTATTACATCCCCAGTTGGTTGCAGGACACCACTTGAAGCTGTATCTTCAAGAGTTCTAATTGCCGCGGAGATGTTGCCCTTTAACATGTGCTTCGTGAAGAGTGTGATTGGCTTGTTTTGTCTTTAGTCTTTAAAGCGTCAACTCGGGGAGACGTTTCTGTATTTCTCTTGTTTCCCTCAACAATTTATCAAAGTCTCCTCTTTCCAGATGTTCAATCTCCTAGCTAGCGTTTCTGAGTGTTCTCTAGCTTTGGATCGTGCGTGAGTCTTTTGGAGGAGTATTGATGGCATACACATCAGGAGTTTCATTGATGATGCTGAGAAATCATCAGATTGATTGTTCCAGAAGTTGATCAGTCTCGTCATTTCTTCTATGTAGTCTTTCCCCGCTTTTCCAGATGGTACAAGGAATAGATTTTTACGAAAGTACACGATTTCTTCGTACATCGAATCAGCAATTTGACAGAGATCTTGCTTCGACAGCTTGCCCCAGACAGGAACTTCTTCTTGTTCGATTGGAGTATGTGACGTCAGGTTTCGTTCAACATTAATTGACGTAACTTTTTTTTTTTTTTTTTTTACAGTTATTGGTTTTTTTAAAGGCTAGAAGGAGACCTTGCGAAATTTCAATTTAAAAATGCATACATTTTCTAAAAAAACCAAAACCCCGTCTCAACATTGAAATCGCGCTTCCACTAAATCGCGGCGAGAGGTTTTAGTCACGTGACTGAAGTGCCTAATAATAATATAAGATAAAAAAAATAAAATTAGATATTTGCAATTGTTTCACTGACAATGGGGTTACCCTTGTCTAGTGAATCTAATAGTTCTTTCTGCGACCTACACGATCGACTTCCTCTAATACACATAGCAACAGCGCTTATTAGGGAGAAAGAAATCTTTCTTCGCAACCACGTAACCATTAGAGAGTAGGTGATGTTCTTTTTCTCACCGAGAGTCTCTGCTAAACGAGAGTAAAATTTTGTTGTTTCTCGCCCCATTCCACCAGTAGCGGAGAAAACAAGGGGAGTAAACGAACCGTGTTCAATTTGAAGAATAGGTTCACCATAAGATTTCTTTTTCTCCTTTTCGTTTATTTCAAAACACTTTTTGAGGCTCTGGTTGGCGTATCGCTTGGCAAGTACACTACTTGGCAACCTACTCTCTAATGGTTACGTGGTTGCGAAGAAAGATTTCTTTCTCCCTAATAAGCGCTGTTGCTATGTGTATTAGAGGAAGTCGATCGTGTAGGTCGCAGAAAGAACTATTAGATTCACTAGACAAGGGTAACCCCATTGTCAGTGAAACAATTGCAAATATCTAATTTTATTTTTTTTATCTTATATTATTATTAGGCACTTCAGTCACGTGACTAAAACCTCTCGCCGCGATTTAGTGGAAGCGCGATTTCAAAGTTTTTATTTGACGTCAGTTAGTCAACACGCATTTTGTGCAGTTCTTCAAAAATGGTTGAAATTTAGCAAAATCAAAAACATGAACGAAAAAACCGACAAAAAGCAAGAAAAACAACCATTTGAAGAAGCTAACAAAACCAAACATGCACTCCCACCTCCTGCTCAGAGACGATGAAAAAAACCGTCCTAAAATGCCGAAATGCCACCGCATGGTACACTACGAGTGCACACAATTACCGCTTTATCAGCTGCAAATTTTTGCCAACACTTATAACGAACATATCTATGTCAGAATGCGTGCGGATAACACGATCTCTAATGAGTAAAATAGGTGAGAACTCGTATCATATGATGCAGAGGGAGATTGAGAGAAGGACGACGTCATTAAAAGCTCAAAAACCCAGCTAGCCAGAACCGCAAGCCTTAAGAACGATATCGAAACATCTTAACCAATAAGATGGCTGACTTTGAAATAAAAACAAGCAGATTATAAAAGAAGAAATAAAGCAAACGACGAATTACATAGAGAAAAACATCAGAAAAAACATACGCTGAAAAACTAAGAAACACAAGGATAATTTCAAATCAGGCAGTGAGAGAACACCAACAAGAAAACAAGAATGAAGAAAGAGACATCGAATCAAGGAAACGAAATATTATTATACATGGAATGGTGGAATTAGAGGTAGACAACAAAGAGGAACAACAGGAACAGGACAAAATAGATATTGAAGGTATACTAGGTAACATTGGCGTTCAAGATATCAAACCGTCCCACCATCATCGCATTGGACAAAACCAAAAAGGGCTACATTGGCGTCCAATCAAGTTGATCTTAAAAAGTATAGAGGAAAAAGAACGGATAATGCAAAATCTGCATAAGCTGAAACGATTCAATGAAATTGGTGGCTTTAGCATCACAGACGACTTCACCATCAACGAAAGAAAAATCATTAAAGATATGTGCCAAAAGGCGAAAAAAATGAATTCAAAAAATGACGATTTCGTTTGGCATGTAAGAGGAAGCCCTAGAACAAACCTTCGCCTAGTTCGAAAATCTAGGACAAAGACCAAAACAACGTCTTCTCTTCTGTCCATATCTTCTGACGACTGGACGACAGATGAAGAATTAGACAATTTATAAATCTAAAATTATTTCGTAGAGGTCGATAGACCTGTGAAATATAATTCTATGAATAAGTGGGTTAAACACCCTTATATCAAAAAAGGCCAACTGTCCTGCTTGCCAGAAACCCCGTGCTTTAATGTCTAAACGTGCATTGTCTGAGACAATAGCTGAGCGTTCGTTAAACTCCTCTCCAGTGAGAGGTGTAAGAGCTGGCTCAACACAAACATCCTTGCATGTGCTACTCAGAAGGTTCGCCGTCAAATTTCGTAAATTATTATGACGAAGTGAAACAAATCCTCCTTTCTTGCACGTCAGTGAATGTTCAATCGTAAACGTTTCACCACACTCGCATTTGGCTGGTAGACGTTTTAAATTCCACCCGTATCGAAGGCGAATCAAGTCCCAAAATACGTTCTTTGGGATATTGTACCCCTCTTCAAGAAGAGGTAGCGTCGTCAACCAGATAGAAGCACCTTTTTCGGAGCTTATTTCAACGGCCTTTCGCTGGTGGATCGGAAGTTGTTCGATGATGGTTTTCCGTCTTGCTTCTTGTCTCTTGGATTTTTCGGAACGGATTTCTCTTTTGATGCCGTGGCTTTCGTTGTATTCGTGAAGAAAATGCTTTCGTTGAAGGATAGCATTTGAGAGACTTCGAGTGACTTTGATCGAGTTTTCAAATTCTTGGTCGGACAGCTCGGTGTAGATAGGGATAGCAAGACCTCCCATTTTCGTTGGGAGTGAAATCAGCTGCCGCTCGATGGGAGAACAATGAATACCATCTGTTATGGCAGGTATGAACTCGTTGTCCAAAACAAAATCGAACTCCGCTAGCTCATCTACGATGTTGGGAATCGTACGCATCATGTATGTTAGCTTGTGTTTGAAACCTGCCGTAAAGCAAGTGTATGCTGCCTGCGGTTCGATCTGGGCAATTTTTGACAAGACTTTTAATTGGTCAATTAGTTCCTTGACTTTCTCCCGGACGAAGGACTTTTTATAGCCCTCCGAGCCAATCGTTGCTCCGAGATGTCTTTTTCCTTCAACGGTTACATTTACTTTGCTATCTTTAAAGGTACTTCTAGCAGCTGTTTCAAATCGTTGCTTGGTGATGAGCCATGACTTTGTTGCCTCAGGATAATAGCCAAAATCGGGACCAAGTGAACATAATTGCTTCCACCAAAACAAAAGCTCGTCGATTTTTCCAGCTGCAGTCAGGTCGTCTGCAAAACCGGCTGATACAGTATCGTGGTTTTTTGTTATGCTCGCATTGACTAACATGACGTAACTTCTGCGGTTGGCACCAATGCAGGAGATTCTTCTCGATTTTTTCGTGCGTGGGCATTTTCATGATTTGTTCGACCAGTTTTAGTAGAAAAGCTTCTTGAGCAATATTGACATTGAAAACCCTTTTCTTGTGCAGATTGCGAATTTACAAATAGCAGTGTAGAGTCTTCTCTATCCGAGTTTTCTACGCTTGTCAAACTTAGCGCGAGACTTTTTGTATCGAAGGAGGATAGGTTTTCCAGCTGCGGCGTGCAAATTTTAGAAACCTTAATATGTTACTGGGCTAGCGTTACAGACATTTTTCATAAACTCATTTAGTATATTAAGATTGTATGTATTGAAAGTGAAAGTTAAATACAAACCTTTCAGAAGGTTTTCAAGGAAAGTTGTGGCAGATGGATCCCAATGCTTTGCTTTCCTGAAAGTTTGTACGCAAAAAAACAAGAAGCATTAAAAAGAAACAGACAATTCATCACCGAAATCAAAGAAAAAATATTTTGAAAAAAGAATCTTGTAATTAAGAATAATTTTTTTTAATATTCTGAGTATTAAATTCCACAATATAATGTGGAAAGGCTTACTGTAGGGACATTTCAAGGTCAGCATTATAAGAGTTGAGGGTCACAGGTACAAGATCATCCAATGTACATTTCATAACACGGTGTGGAAGACTCTTGAATCGATCAGGTATATCCCTCATTCTGTAAATGAAGAAAATAGCTTTTTATAAACGTGCAATGAAGTAAATACACTATTCCTCAAGATGTATAATAAGCTCTAGTTTAGACGGCCGACTTTCTGCCCTGTCTATTCTAATTGTTAGAGTAGGCACAAAGTTGGCACAAAGTTGGCAGTTAAAACCTTTGCTTGGAAAATATTTTAAAGAAGTCATTGCATTGACGTCAAAAGATAGCAATGCATTGACTTTAGACAGCCCACTTTATGCCAACTTTAATTCACATTTTGAATAGGCAGGGCAAAAAGTGGGCCGTCTAAACTGCAGCACGGTCAGCTTTAGGGGAGACTGGTAATGAATTTAAAAGGAAAAATCTTTTTGACGACAGTATCCAAAAACATAATTGAAGTGATAAAGAAATATCAATTTAGTTAATCTTTTCGAGCTGTTTTGAAAGCTAAAAATAGTTTGTTCTTCACCTCAGAGACTCTGGAACAGTCTGGAAATTAGTGACTTATGATTAATACTGTGTTTGTTACATACAAAACATTTTGAAAACACAGTTTTGAACATGTTATTGTGAAAAGAGTGCATACTATTTTGTTTTAACCCATCAAGTTCACTGGCATCATACTAGATTGCTCAATTTTCGGGTCCTGTACCGGTAGCACTGTGACCCATGCTGCCTTAAAACATTTTTCTTAGTTGGGGCTAGTTCGTGCATGTGAAATCAACTAATATTTGAAGTAACAGAGTGATGGTATTTATAATAGGTTAATGACCTTTTACCGCTGTTCAGAGTCTACCAATTAAAAGATTTTGTTTGATATCTTAAAATGTTTTTTTTTTACCTGGCTTTTGTGACGCAAACTTGTTCACCTTCATCCACCAAAAATACTCTGAATTAAATAAAATTATTGCAAATTACTTTCACTTATTGGTGAATTTCACTATTCTGGGGAGGTGGTGAATAAACAATTTTTCGAAAAAAACTAGTTTTGGCTACTGTGCGGAAACCACTATAAAAGGAATAAGTTTTATTATATTGTGACATATTTTAGCGGGAAAAGAATGGTGTTCACTTGAAGAGCGAATTGACTTGAAATAAGTATAACAAGTGATACTTTTATGGACCTACCTGGTTATGCATTTAACAAATATAATTGATATCTACGTGAGCATGACCGTTAAACAATCATTCAGAACACAAATAGTGCTCTATTAAAATTAGTCGTTTGTTTATTACAAAAAAAAACATTTAGAAACCAAAATTTCATGCTCTTGAAATAATCTTTCATATTCAAGACTTCGTGAGCAAAAAAAAAACATCTATCTCATTAAAAAATTGAGTAGGTTAATTTATAGGACCGGGGTAGGTCCAAAAATGAAAAAATCGGTCAGAAAACATAGAGTTTAGTGAAAATACATAACGCAATAAATTCATCATTGATTGTTGATGGGGGAGAGGGAAGGGTTGTAGGGAAAAAAAATAGAAAGTTCTGGTCGCAAAAATCAGTTTATTGACAATTGAATTTTGCTTGATGGTATGGTGAGCTTTGTTATCAATAATGTTTTTGTGTGAAAAACATAGAAATATAAGGAAAAAGTGCAATGAAAATCTGCAAAAACGGCGATTTCCGGCATTTTCAAGCGGATTTTTTTTTGTCAAAAATCGAACTCGGCCATGTTTTGAGTATTGCGAATGCGCATCTTTCTACAAAAAATCAGAAAAAACTAAGGAAGAAAATTCGAAAAAATGTCAAAGAACCGGTTTTTCCGGCATATTTCCGGCACTTTCGGCCGGAAAGAAATGTTTTTTGAAAATCGGGCTCCGTCACATTTTAGGTATTGTCATTTTTCATCAGTGTGTAAAATTTTACAAAAAAATATAAAGTACAGCTCGAGAAATTCAAGAAATACTGTCTTTCCGGCGAAAATAGGTTGTCCGGCAATTTTTAAATAGTTCCGGCTTCAAAAAACAATTTTATTGAAAGTGGAAACATGCTTGATGGTGGGCATTGCTATTAATAATGTTTTTGAACGAACGAACGAACGAACGAACGAACGAACGAACAACGGTTAATTTATACTTATAGGACCTCCATCGGGGTACCCGGAGGTAGGTCCAAAAAACGCTCTTTTTGAATCTCTGGAGTTTCACCAATTTGACAGATTCACGAAAAAAGAAGATTTCCAATATGTGATAGAGAAGATTTATTAAACAATCTCTAGCCAACGTTTTTTCGATAAGAATCTTTGAGGAATAGCTTGAAATGAGATTTAGAATGTTTATATTTACAAGAAAATCCGCGAAGATAAACATCAATGCCCATTTCATATAATTCCATACTGAAGCCATTAGACATAACATGGTTATATTTATAGATATACTAACAAGATCTTAAATCTTCTCCGAAAACAGCTATGTAGGACACATAAGCTTGTTTCATTGGCTAACATCAGAGGTATAAAAGCATTCTACAAAATTCTTGAATAATGTGACTTTCATCGGACATTTTTTGTGATTGGAAATCAAATCTAAGGCTATCACAAAAATTTATTAAAAAGTAGATCTCACCTGATAGGCTAAAGCTTCTATCCAGGAAGCTAACAATTCAATATCTACGGCCCAAAAACGCCCATCAAGTGCGTCTCATTGGTCCAGCTCCCATAAGGAGTGAAGTTAGAGTTAGAGGAGTGAAGTCAACTTACGTGTAACTTTAACGTCAACGCAAATATCAACGTAAACCATGGTTCAATATGTGGTAATGATGTTTTTCATTCTTATGTTTTTCCAATCGCTGATGTTTGTTACAAGCAGATCGTCAGTACAAGAAAGTGGTGCACAAGATCATATCTTAAAGCAATTTCTGATTATCGGCTTTTTTTCCGCATGTCCGGACGACGACGGACATCAGTCGAATTCCAACACCGACGCCGAATTTAATTTGAAGTCTCGACGTATGATCAGTGATTTTCGTGATAGGCTGAGTAACATGATAGCTAACACTTTCATTCCTTATAGCGTTTGTAATAACACGGAAGCTTTGATCAAACTTCTAACAGAATTGTTCCTGGACCAAAAATATTTCTTTCAGCCAGCCACGGGTATTGAAACAGAGAAGACTACTCAGGCTGAGGAGTCGAAAAGTGGGTCACTTTTAAATAAAACCCGGTCTCCAATATATCGCGAACAGAACATCTTTCTCATAGTCGCTCATGTGACTGAAGAAATGACAAAAATCATACAAGACATTGTCAGCAGTCTTTATCCACTCGTCGCTCGATTGTGTATCCCACAGGGCTGCGACGAACGTTACCCGATTTTCATGATAACGGATTACACCCTACAAGTGACGGATTTTTTACACCGATTCGGTTTATATGACGTTACTTTTGTTAATGTTCAATCATCAAACAAAAGCAATGAACACGGTGTGTTAACACGGTATGAAGAATATTTTCAGAAAACTTATGATCACTTACAGAACACGAAGAAATATTGTCTCAAAAAGAAAACCATTAACTTACTTCTTGAATATAGCAAAGATTTTATCGAGGAACATTTTCTGGATTTCCCTGAAATTTTCTTAAGCAACAAAATCATGCCTCTTCTAACGTCACCTGGAGTCGATAATTCCGTTGTTATTTTCTTTGGGGATACTTACATAGATACAACCCTGTTTGGACTTGCTTCTTTGTTCAAATACAAAAACGAAATTAAACCACTTGAAAATCGAACCATTATTTTTCAAGACATTAAAATGGAAGCGGCATATGGTGACAATTATAACGTGCTCGAGATGTTCTATAGACGGCGACAATTCCTCCACGAGTTGCAATCCCAAGATGAGCAACGCATTATGACGTTAGATTATGTACGTCGTCTTTTAACAATCCTAAAATGGCATACACATAGTCGCAATCCTGAAGACAGTATTCATAGTCTATTACCGCAAGTTTACAGCGAAAGTATAAATAATTTAAAACGCCAATATACGTTACCGCTTCTAGATTATATTTTCGAATCCGTTTCTGAAAATGCTAATGATAGAACCAATCAGTACTTGGAAAATGCTTTCTTCACTGAGCTCAAATGTCCGTCTACAAATTGTTTGCCTGGATTCCAACCGAAATACGGTCTTCTGAATAGCCCCAATGCATTACTCGACGAAGTGCATCGCACAAGATGCGAGCTTTGTCCGGAAAATACAATCAAACTTGGTACGGGTGATGGATCTTGCACGCCTTGCACTGGTGTCCTCAGTATAGATAACGGCAAACGAACAGCTTGCGTTGACCCTTATACAAACAAACCGCTTCTGTTTGACGATGAACAACGTTGGATTTTATGTACTTCGTCAGGATTAGGTTGTGTACTAGCCATATTTATGTTAATTTTGTTTGTGATGAAACGCAATACACCGATAGTGCGTTCATCAGACAAATTCCTATCGTTCTTACATCTCGGAAGTATCTTTTCAATCTTCTTTTTCACCGGATGTCTCCATATAATACCATATCTCGACATTGAATTATGTATAGGACAAATTTTGATTCTAAGCATCCTCTACACTCTACACGTCTCCTGTCTCTACACTAAATCGCAGAAACTTGTCAAAGCTTTCGCTTCTAAAATCAAACTGAATGCAACGGAAATTAAGCGAACAATGGTACTCCAAACGTTTACAGTCTTTGTACTGTTAATATTGACCAATTGCTGTCTAGCTATAACTTCCTTACAAATTTCACCAAATATGGTTTCGTACACTGATGATCTATCTATGGTCAGATTCAACCATTGCAATACTCTGATTCATCAGTATATCCAGATTCTGCTCTTAACCGTCTTCCAGCTGACGTGCTCCGCCCAAGCGTACCGTTGCCGTAAGCTACCTGACATCATGAATGAAGCAATGTCGTTGTTCTACACTATCTTAATCACGTCAGTTTCCTTCAGCGTTAGTTTCCCGATTTCCTATTTCCGTCGTCTACACAGCGATAAGGAACTCCTAGGAGCCATTATCCTAACCATCAATTGTTATGTCACCCTATTTTTGATGTACGGTAGAAAATGTTACGTCATGTTGTTACGGCCACGGCAGAACACAAGAGAGTACTTCAATGCAAAACGTATGAAACATGTTGGTGCTGGGAACGAGTATCGCCGTAAACCTCAAGCTGAGAATTATCCTCCCAATGGCTGAACAGATGTCAAAGATGCAATGCCGGGATCAAGCCGGATGCACCACCCAAGATCAAGGAATCCGCCATTATAGTTGCAGTAGATGCGATACAGCAATTTTCGATATCACCCATCTCCGTTCCATCTCAAGCTCATGGGCGTTTAGGGGGCGTCTGTGAGAAGTATGCCCCAATGTTCTAGACACAGTGTGACCCTCTCCCAAATGGAAAAATTGACAATACCCTAAAATTTGAACTCCATGGAAAAACTATGCTCAATTAGGGATGATACTTAAGTTTATGAGATTCCCTATTGAATATTGACGCTCATTAAAAACTAGAGAATAAAACTGTGATAAATTGTAGTGTTTAATTGTGAAAGTGTTTAATTTTGCGAATGATAGTTTTGTGAGAGGTTCTCGTTGTTTCATTTGAATTTAACCGTATTGAGGACAGCTACCTTATCGGGGAAAACTTCGTCGGGGAAAAGTGACGAAATCTCGGCCAAGTGACGAAAATTTTCCCCGGCCTTAATGCGTTTACCAACTACCAGTAAGTGACGAATTTTTCCCCGACGAAAATTTTCCCCGACGAAGTTTTCCCCGATAAGTTATTCAATGAGAGTTGGAACTCGATTTATTGATGGCTCCCATTTTATATTCTTCAAACTGCAAAGAGACGAGATCGAAATATATTAATTATTAGAGAAGATATTATGGGGGAAAGAATGCCAAGTTATTTTTGTTAAATTTAGTGATAATTAATTTTGGCAAATGACCAAAAATTTCGAATAAATGGAAAGAAATTTTTGCAGATTTGACAAATTTGTGAGGAAATTCGTCTAATTACCCGAAATTGTTCCCTAAGTAGGATAGAGAAACTATTGAATTTATTAATGATAAATAACTAGATAATTTCTTCAACCAGACAAATGTTTATTTCAAAGGTAAATATAGAATGACCATGAAAATGTAAATCGAATTAATTATCCCATTATTTTGCTGAAGACCCTTTAAGGTCGGTCTCCACTTGCGCGCGCTTCGATCGCACTTTTCCGAGCAAAGCTTCCACGCTATTATTTTATTTTATTCATAGAATTATATTTCACAGGTCTATCGACCTCTACGAAATAATTTTAGATTTATAAATTGTCTAATTCTTCATCTGTCGTCCAGTCGTCAGAAGATATGGACAGAAGAGAAGACGTTGTTTTGGTCTTTGTCCTAGATTTTCGAACTAGGCGAAGGTTTGTTCTAGGGCTTCCTCTTACATGCCAAACGAAATCGTCATTTTATGAATTCATTTTGTTCGCCTTTTGGCACATATCCTTAATGATTTTTCTTTCGTTGATGGTAAAGTCGTCTGTGATGCTAAAGCCACCAATTTCATTGAATCGTTTCAGCTTATGCAGATTTTGCATTATCCGTTCTTTTTCCTCTATACTTTTTAAGATCAACTTGATTGGACGCCAATGTAGCCCTTTTTGGTTTTGTCCAATGCGATGATGGTGGGACGGTTTGATATCTTGAACGCCAATGTTACCTAGTATACCTTCAATATCTATTTTGTCCTGTTCCTGTTGTTCCTCTTTGTTGTCTACCTCTAATTCCACCATTCCATGTATAATAATATTTCGTTTTCTTGATTCGATGTCTCTTTCTTCATTCTTGTTTTCTTGTTGGTGTTCTCTTACTGCTGATTTGAAATTATCCTTGTGTTTCTTAGTTATTTCAGCGTATGTTTTTTCTGATGTTTTCTCTATGTAATTCGTCGTTTGCTTTATTTCTTCTTTTATAATCTGCTTGGTTTTTATTTCAAAGTCAGCCATCTTATTGGTTAAGATGTTTTTGATATCGTTCTTAAGGCTGCGGTTCTTGGCTAGCTGGTTTTTGAGCTTTTTAATGACGTCGTCCTTCTTCTCTATCTCCCTCTGCATCATATGATACGAGTTCTCACCTATTTTACTCATTAGAGATCGTGTTATCCGCACGCAATTCTGACATAGATATTGTTCGTTATAAGTGTTGGCAAAAATTTGCAGCTGATAAAGCGGTAATTGTGTGCACTCGTAGTGTACCATGCGGTGGCATTTTCGGCATTTTAGACGGTTTTGGTCATCGTCATCTGAGCAGGAGGTGGGAGTGCATGTTTGGTATTGTTTAGCTTCTTCAAATGGTTGTTTTTCTTGCTTTTTGTCGGTTTTTTCGTTCATGTTTTTGATTTTGCTAAATTTCAACCATTTTTGAAGAACTGCACAAAATGCGTGTTGACTAACTGACGTCAAATAAAAACTGGTCTATGGCTATTGGTCAAAAGAAAAATGAAGAATGTGTTCAACTTTTTTCCCAGCGCGCGCTACATTTTTATGACGTAATCTTTTTTCCAAGCAAAAAGGATTGAAGTCAAAAAGTGCGATTGCAGCGCGCGTACTCTCGGGTACCTAATAGCCGGGGGGATTGAAATAAGCAGGGGGGTTGGAATAAAAATGTCCTGGGTGGAAGATTTTTGAATAGGAGGCTAATACAGCAGAATAAGGACAAAAGAAGGAACTTTCAAAAACATTTTCCCAAAAACTAATAAGTGGGGGGGGGGGTTGGAATATAAGAATGTCCTGCGTGGAAAATTTTCGAAAAATTAATTAGCGGGGGGGACGGCTATTAGGTACCCGAGAGTAAGTGGAGACCGGCCTTTAGACCAAAAAGCGAATTCCGGAGGAGGGCAAACTAAAGTTTAACCGTTAATTTTTTAGATTCATGGGATGGTAAACGTTTTAGCTGGATATTCAACTTTTCTTGCATGTCACTCAAAGCAGCTCAAAGCAGCTCAAAGCTTCATTGTAACTGCCATTTTTATTTTGGGAAGGTGGGAGGGCTACTGGGGTTGGACGATGTTGAGTATACACGGACGGGAATTCCAAGTACACCTTTACTTAATCCGTTACCTTTTTTAACAACGCATATTGAATTGTTTTTTTCATCATATTGAAATATTTATTTTCAAAATTTTAAGAAATTTTGTTTATAAATAATAATAATAATAATAACTAGCCGGTACCCGGCGTCGCACGCCGGTTTAGCTGTTTGCTGAACGCATTTAAAGTCCTTTGGATGTTGGGAAGGTGGCTTAAACACGAAGAAATCAAAATTAATAGGAAGAATTCTCTTCAAAGTTTGACTCTATCCCTCCCGGGTGACGTATCTTTTAACCATATTTTGAAAAAGATTTTTGTGGTAAAAATGATCAGAAAGCAGAAAGGGCGTCATTCCCAAATTACACCATACCGGCGACCAGCGACCAGCGACGTCCGAGATGGCTTTGCAATTATATTTTTTTCTCGATAGAAATTTGGTTCCAAAAAGTGAATTAAAATTCACACAATTTCCCTTGTTTCTTCTCCTCTTTATTCTGCTAAGGGTCCGAGGGGCAGGGCAGAAAGTCAGCTCGCAACCATAGTCCCCCCGGAAGGCAGCTAGGACACATAGACAAAAAAGCGTGATAGCGCAATTTTATGTTGCTTTTTATAAAATAACTTCGTCATAACTTCTTAAATTCAACAATGACTTAGATTTACAGCAAAATAATTATCGACAAACACGTTTAAAGGTCCCTTTTTACGAAGAAAGAATCGGGAAAGAATTTTAGTTTTTACCGCCTTTTGAATGTATTTTTAATGTTGCTGTTGTTCTAACCAGTAGCGGCCTGGCTTAATTTTTTTGGTGGTGCAGACTATCAAATTGGCACCCCTGGTATTTTTGTCCTTATTTGCACCCTCTACCATTAAGTGAAAATATTAAACTGTAAGAGCAGTGATTGGTTGAAAGTAACGCGCGGAACTTAACAAACTTTTATTTATACGAAGTGGTGGTAATGATAACTTGATATCTATTTCCTTGTTAATTTCTAGTCTTACTTTACTCTCCATTAAAAATCAATGGCTGAAAGAGGCCCCAAAAATTCGAAAGTTGGCAGGAATAAGGGTTCTTTGTAATTCTGGAGCCGCAGGCAAAAAAATTTGGTGCAAGAAAGGTCAAACAGCTTAAAAGATATTCTAAAAAGGAGAAAGTTAGTCCGCATAAGACCACAAAAACCACAGCGAGCAGTTTCGATCAATCTCTCATTTTGAGCATCTTATTTAAATCCTTGTGGATACAGATCACTTCTCTTGCTTTGACTTTTCGCAACTCAATGTTGATAGTAGTTTAGAAAAAATTCGTAAAATAAAACGAAGCGCCGCAGGCGAAAAAAAATTTACATTGCACTTATAGAATGCGCTAAAAACGTGTCAAAGAGCGCCAAATCGCCCAACCAAGCATCAATTTTATTTTATATTTGTTCTTTTCTTTAACAGATTCTGTTTAAAAGATTTCTTTTGTTTTGAAAAGAATTCGAATGTCTCAAATCAAATAAGGTCGTTAATAATTACATTCGAAAACATAAAAGAAAAGAAAAGAAAGAAAAAAAAAAAAAGAAAAAGTCTAATCTATCAATCAAAACAAAGTCTTTATAAAACGGCGCCAATCTGATTTAACACATTTGTGGAGCAAGAAGCAAAAGTCATCTTTTGAAAGAACAAAACATTGCTTGCGAAAACGAAAGTGACACACAAAAAACAAACCAACAAACAAACACACATACATACAGAAGGAAAAAGTCCGATGAAAATCTGCAAATACGGCGATTTCCGGCATATTTCCGGCATTTTCGGCCGGAAAAGAATTTTTCTCAAAAATCGGACTCTGCCATGTTTTGGGCATTGCTAATACGCATCTTTGAGCAAAAAATCTGAAAAAACTAATGATGAAATCTCGAGAAAATGCCAAAAAAACGGTTTTTCCGGCATATTTCCGGCATTTTCGGCCAGAAATGATTTTTTTTCGAAAATCGGGCTCCGTCACATTTTGGGCATTATGATTTTGCATCATTGTGCCAAAAATCAGAAAAAACTAATGAGCCAATCTCGAGAAAAGCTGGTAACAGACGGACGGACGGACGGACGGACGGACGGACGGACGGACGAACGAACGGACGAACGAACGGAGGGACATCGGTTAATTTATAGGACCTCCAAGGTAGGTCCAATAAAGCACAGAAGAGTACTAAATTACCCCACATAATGGAGTGCTAATGTTTGGTTACATATATTTCCATTTCAAATCTAGATAATAGATGCTGTCACTGAAAAATAACAGAACTTGCTTACCCCATGATCAATCCACTTTTGCTGTTATAAAGTTTTGTTACTAGACAACGATACCACATTTTATCACCTTCTCCAAGAGAAGTATAGCATGCATAAACCTTGAAAGAAGAAATAAATGAGGTCGTCTTCTGAGCCTTAGTAACAGATACTAAAATCAGAAAAATTGATATAGTAGAGAGTCTGCTTAGTATTTTTTCAAAGTTTTAGAGAAATTCATGTTATATTTTTCCTTTACCCATAAATTCTTTACTTTTTTTCTTGATAATTTTCTATTTTGCTTAATTTTCTAAAATTCACTAGATTTTGTTTCCAATTTAAGTTTTATTATTTTTGCCAGCAAAATAATCCTACTTTTTGATTGGTTGGGAACATGAAGGAAGAATATAGAGAATTATCAAGTTTCAATGTTATGATTTGCATACCTCACCCAATTTTGGAACAAAAAGTTTTTCATTGGTAGGATTTCCCATGAAATAAGTGTACATATCAGCCATGTTGTCAGCATAGGCCTCACAATCCAAGTCTGACCGGCACTGGAATTTCCCAGCATTTTCAATCTAGAATGTAGGAAAGTAGGAAATGATTTGTAACAGGCAAAATTAAGTCAAGAGATCTACTGTATATTTGATAATAATAAACAACTGCAGTAATCTTTTTGTCAAAGCAAATCCAAACTTAATAAAACTTCTTCCTTAAAATGTATGTAAAATTCTTACATATGCTTTGTGTTAGCCAAAACCAATAACAGTGCTCAATGTTAATGATAACAGAGCTTTAAAAAACGTTTATTTCACTGAAGATTGCAATCCTGGATGGCATGAAACTTTGAGTATGAAATTAAACTAAATCGTTTTCTTTACTCAAACTAGTGTAAAATTCTTACAGTGATAAACAATGATAATATATAGTGTGTTTTTGACTTACCTTTATGATTTCAACTTTCTGCATCTTTGTTGGTTTTTAATTGTTCTCCATCAATCTACCAATAAAGATTTTCAAATAGATTTTGCTTTGCTAAAGTGTAAATTAAAAAAAAAATTAAATGTTGTCAGTCTTGTCTCCAGCAACCTTTGTTGAAGGTTTGAAGCAAAATGCAATGTAAAGATTTGGTTGATTAATTGGCTGGCTGCTGCACATTTATTTTGTTTTAAAAAGTTTTGTCCAGGGGGGGGGGGCACGCAGTTACTACAAGACATGATGTGTAGTAAGTGCTTTTTCAACACTTTTTTTCAGGACCACCACCCTTTGCAGTTACTACACCTTGGTAGTAACTGTTTTCAGAAAAGATTTCCAGGTACCACCCCTGTTTTTGAGTGATATCATCAAAAACATGCTCGAAATTACCCTAAATTGCAATTATTTTTCAACATTTTTGTGCTAGATTTTCTTTTAATTTACTTGGTTAACAGCTGTTGAGAACATTTTAATGATAATTAGGGAAAACATAATTTCAAAGTTGGGTCTGAGAAAAATTTCGTCCATTTATAACAAAAATATTTTTTTTAACAAAGAATTTTTCACAAAAAAATTCATTTTTGGTGAAAAATTTTGAAAGTTCTTTTAAAAAAGAATTAAATTAGGGAATGCATAAAGCACTTACTACACCAAAAGTGCTAGCGTTAGTGTTTGGCACCACCCCCAAACAGCAGTTACTACACTGTGTAGTAACTGTTTTCATAACTTCTGAATACAGTACCACCACGGTAGTAAGTGTCATACTGTCTTGTAGTAACTGCGTGCCCCCCCCCTGTTTAGTCTTGGGATTTAGAACTTGATTCAGATAACTCCCATACTTGTTGATGCAAACACATCATGTAGGGGGCATTAAAGAGTACTGTAAGTTGGTCTGACATTCCTCATGTAATTTAAACACCACCCTTTAAACATAGAGTAATAGAAAGGTCAGAATCACTGATTGAAAAGAAGTTTCTTCCTCTCTGGACTGTAAGTCAATCAGCAATCTTCCTTCCCCTCCTATTTTTCCAAATTCCAAAGAATGGTGTTGAAATAAACAAGGAAAGTTGACATTATGACCAACTGCAGTTTGAATAACCTGCCCCGACCATTGTCCATTGTTATTTTTAACCGGAGACAAAACCATAAAAATCTAGCCTAGCTCAAATTTTAGAAAAAACAAAAACTACCTCAACATATAAAAGTTCTAAAATTATAGAGCTTGGTGCAGGTAGATCAATCTGATACAGAATGTTTTAAAAAGCCTGTGTGTGAACCCTTGTTGAGAGACTTTCTGAGCTTTGGAAACTCAGGCTTTAATCAAATCAACTTTAATAAAATACTCTTGGGTGCCTAATAAACGTACATGTACGTTTAATTCTTTTGTGCCTAATTTCCTGCATGTACGCACCTCATTAGGACCTGTACGTTTATTTATTTTGAGGAATTTTCCCACCTGTACATTTGTTCCCTCCTCTATGAACTTAACTGTTTCAAAGGGTTGATTTTTCAAAAAAGGATAAATAAAAGAAAAACTGGAAAAATCCAATTGACAATTTCTATCGAGTTTTATTCTTAATCGCAAGACAAAGAGAAATTCAAAGAGAAATTCTTATCCTGGAAATAAGCCTAGGCCACCAATTCGAATAAGCACCCCTCCCTGGAGGGGACGTTTATTCAAAGGGGGGCGCTTATTCAAGCGGGGCGCTTACAATATTATTTTAACTAAAGGGGGGCACTTATTTGAGCGGGCGAGGATTTACGGTATGTAGCATTATTATTATGCAGAAGTTTTGTTTTTATTCAATTTATTGTATTGGGACAGCTGGTTTAGGCAGTGTTTTTGATGTAGCTGCTTGTATTCAGATTTGTCAAATGAAGCACTTTCAAAAGCGTATTTCTTGTTTGATGAGATTTTTAATACCAAGAATTTCATTTTAAGGTTTGTTTTAACTATTTTGCAGATCAGGTGTCGAGAATCAGAGACACAATCAAAGATTAATGCTGTGAAAGCGCTATATCATTTACTTGAGTAGCAAGCAAAAAAATCTGCTGCAAAACTTCTAATATGATTCATTAAACAATAAACCAGCGAGGCACTTTTTAATGAAATTAACAGTTTCATAAACTATGAGAAATTACCTAAATTTTCAACAATAGATTAAAAACTTTGAGCTGAGCCAACCTTGAAAAATAATTTGAAGAACAGATCCCAAGAGAAAAGTCTCCTTAAGGGGGGATGACGGGGGGTCAGAAATTTTCATGAGAAAGGGGGGATAGCAAGAAGGATGGGGGATAGTTTGAAGAAGAGGGCTTACATATTGTAGATTATTTTCAAGCACTGTTATGAAACTTGGTCTTGCTATCGCTTTTGATTCTAGTATCTTCCGGTAAAAAAATTTTCTGTGCCATGAACAAGAAGTTTGAAAGAACGAAAAGACATATCACAAATAAAAAGAAACACCAATAACTCCAAATTTGAGTCCAAGGTGGTCTTTGTATGCCCGGAGGGCACAGCCACCATCTTTTTCAGATAATAATAAGAAAGAAAGAATTATTAAAAAAATCATCTTAAAAATCTACACTGGTGAAGACAACTGCTGCAGTTTGGTGTTTAACCAACCCAACAACAATATCAAAACAAAGTGCCACCAAAGTCTGCTCATGATGGTAAAGCAACAAAGATAAAGACAGCATTTAAAGAGGAAACAAGACCCCTCAGCTTTTACACACCAGGTTAGCCCTGGACATCACAGGTATAACTTTCTTCCTATTATTACGTTCCTCGAGCAGCAGGGTCCTGTGTCTTGGTCAGCTCAGACATTTTGTTAATCACCTTGGAACGGCTGCACTCTTAGCTTGGAGCTAAAGTGCAGCTGATCAGGTATCTATTATTCTGATTCTGATTTCATCATGAAATTGCTCAAATTATTGATCATTCTTTTGTACACCACTTTGTGGCCAAGACCAAGATTGTACCGTCACTTTCTTAATGTAACTGATGTGAGCTTTTGCCCTCCGACACGCTTTAACCAAGAAGTTCTATTTTCCATATTCCACGGTTACTCAACAAACTCATCCTACATAAAATCAACTGCTCACTTGATAGACTTGCTACTAGTCTTGAGTGGTCAAATCGAGATAAATCCTGGCCCACCTGTCAAATTTCTCTGTGGTGAATGTTCTTCAGCTGTCAGATGGGGTCAAAATGCAATTGCCTGTGACACTTGTAATCGCTGGTTCCATGCATACTGCATCCAAATGAACAGTGTAATGTATGATATCTATCAGACAAACAATAATCTGGAATGGGATAGCTGCAACTGTGGAGTGAAAAACATCAACCCATCACTTTTTGATAGCTCAATTGATTCATCAACTGACTCTAACCTATCTCCACAAAGAGGTATTCCTAAAAGAACTCCAACACAACTTAAACTGGATGTGCATAAACTTTCAAAGTGTTTGGGGAAAAAAAGAGCAAATAGAACAGGCTCTGTTTGAGGACAATGTTGATATTGTTATTGGTAGCGAAACTCATCTTGACAGTAGCATCAAGAACTCTGAATTCATTCCACCAACATACAAATGTTATAGACGTGATCGAGACGATGCAAAAGGCGGTGTGATAATCATTGCAAAGAAAGACCTGGTCATTGATTGAGGAAGTGAAGAAATCCAAAAAATGTGAATTTATTGCAATCAAGGTTCAAACACACCAGAGACCAGTCATCATAGCAGCATGCTACAGACCTCCCAAATCGAAAATTGGTGAAACAACATTCATCTGTGAAGAAATCAAATCTCTAAACTCTTCCTTTAAAAACTTCCCTCTATGGATTGGTGGGGATACCAGGATATTGACTGGGTAAACAATGCCATCATTGATCATAATTACAAGAAAGATATCAATGAATCGTTTTTAGAAACCTTTATATCCAATGCTGCCTTGAGCAAATTGTTTTGTTCCCAACCTGAGTTAATAATATACTTGACAGTATTGCTACTAATCAACCATCATTTGTAAACAACTGCATCCCTCATCCTGGTCTCAGTGATCACGAAACAGCTGTGATGGTTGATATTGCCTGTCATCCAAAGAGATCAAAATCTATTAAAAGGAAGGTATACCTATGGAAAAGGGCAGACCTAAACACGCTAAAAGACCATGTTAACTCCGAAATGACCAACTTCATGGCAAACAATGATACAACCACACCAATTGATCAACTATGGTCTAGTTTCAAAATGCTTGTCGATTCTTCAATGAGTTTTGTTCCTTCAAAAACAACTTCACCTCGATATACACAACCATGGATCACAACCAAATGCAAAAGACTTTGCAGAAGGAACATAGTGGGCACCCCCCCTGGATTCTGGGGGGGGCGGGTTGAGGATTTTCAGATTTTTAAAAATAGGTGGGGGCTGGGCTGATATGAGATTTCAGGTGGGGGTAACCCTATGTATGTGGGGGTGACCTTTTTTCAGGTGGGGGTTGGAGGGGTGTTGCCCACTATGCAGGAAAAAAGAGCTTATAAACGTGCTAAACAAACAAATAGACAAGAATAAGAAGACTGGAACAAATTTAAAGTACTCACCGTCAAATCAAGGAAAACCTGTAGAGCAGCATTTAACAATTTTGTAGTGAAATGTGTTGATCCCGGAGAGAACAACAATCCCAAAAAACTGTTTACATTCATAAAACCTCGTAGGTGTGATAATGATGGTGTTGCCCCTCTAAATGATAAGGGTCACATCCACATTGATGACAAAAAGAAAGCAGACATACTGAACCATCAATTCTCCAGTGTTTTTTCTAAACCAGATGGACGCATCCCTCCACTCATTGGTCAACGTTGCACAACTATGCCAGACATAACTATCAATATAGCAGGAGTCAAGAAACTGTTGAAAAATCTCAACCCAAACAAAGCATCTGGTCCAGACAATGTCAAAATTAAATCAAAACAAAAATGGTAGAGTAGAGCTGCGAGCGGAGCTGTGTAGTTGTATTTTAATGACCAGCCAGGTCTTTAATTTGAGGGCTATGCATGTTAGCCTCCACTGATGCAAGTTACCCACGGTATGAACGTGGAACAACAGATGCCATATTCATCTTACGACAACTTCAAGAAAAATATCTTGGAAAAAAGAAGGACATATTTTTTGCCTTTGTTGACCTTGAAAAAGCCTTCGATTGTATACCACGGAAAGTGCTGTGGTGGGCCATGCGAACTCTTGGTGTTTCTGAATGAATTGTAAAAACGGTTCAGGCTATGTACATTTCTCCAAGATCTCGTGTTCGCATCAATAGTAAATTCAGCGACGAGTTTGACGTAAACGTTGGTGTGCATCAAGGCTCAGTCCTGAGTCCTTTGCTATTTCTAATTGTCATGGAAGCTCTCTCTCGGTCATTTCGTACCGGTTGTCCTTGGGAATTACTATACGCAGATGATTTGGTTATTATTGCAGAATCTAAAGAGGAGCTTTTGTTCAAGCTAACCCAGTGGAAACAGGCCATTGAGTCAAAGGGTTTACGTGTGAACACTCGGAAGACCAAAGTAATGCACAAATAAAAAGAAACACCATAACTCCAAATTTGAGTCAAAGTGAATAAGGCCTTGGAGAGCTGAGGCCATTGTTCTTTCAGAAAAATAAAAAAAGAACAAGAAGAAAAACAATAACAAAACTACAAAACAAATTCACTATCGTTGATTGTCACTTGGAACTTGATGTCAACTGTAAATGCAAATCAATGGTGAAAATTTGTGGAAACCAAGCTAAAGAAAGGAAAACACTGAGGATATTACACCTGGCTGCACTCGTCCCAATGTGCAGCCCTGCAGATAAGTGAAATTACATTAATGTTCACAATGTTCCTGAAATACTTGCTTCCCTTTTTCTTATCGTTGACATTGTTCTCTTCTAAAGCCCGAGCATCACCATCCCAGCCAAAAAATATCATCCTATTCAACAGAGAGATCACAACTAACGAATACGTCATTTTCTCATTGAGTCACTATACAAAACATCACCCTTATCCTCACTATAAGAACTCAGCTAACATGATTCAGATTCTGCTTATTCTTAGCGGATCAGTTGAAGTGAATCCAGGGCCAAGAAGAACCAGAGTAAAATTCCCATGTGGTGAATGCAAAAAGGCCATAACAACCAACAATGCGATTGCCTGTGACGAATGCAACAAATGGTACCATGTCAATTGTCTCTCCATGAATGCTAGTGTCTTCAATGCGTATACAAAAGACGAACTACTCGAATGGATCTGTCCTAACTGTGCCTTGGCCAACATAAGCAACTCATTATTTGATAGTTTCTCTGCTTCTAGCACTGCAGAAAGTGATAATGATGATGATGAAAATCAAAATAACCCTCCGAAAACAAAAAGACAATCGCTCAGGATCATGATCGTCAACTTCCAAAGTATCTGGGGAAAGAAAGAAAACCTTCAAAAACTCCTTTACGATCACAATATTGATGTGGTTCTTGGTTCAGAAACCCATATTGATCCTTCAATTGGAGATAGCGATATTCTTCCCAATGGCTACCGTGCTTTTCGAAATGACCGTCTACATAAATCTGGTGGTGGTGTTATTATCATTGTGAAAAATTCACTCTTTGCTGTCGAAGCTTCAAAATCGAAAGACAGTGAAAGTATATCTGTCAAGATTGAAACTTTTCAGAAACCCATCATTTTAACATCAGTATACCGCCCGACCGACAAAAACCAGAAATATCTAGACTCTTTAATTAAAGACATAAAGAGCACTCTGTCCACATTCAAATCAAATCCTCATTGGATAGGTGGAGATCTGAACTTACCAGACATTGATTGGTCTACTAATAGTATCACAAGCTCTCAATACCCTAAATCGCTAAATGAATCGTTCTTGGATATGCTAGGAGACAACAACTTAGAGCAACTTGTCGACTTTCCGACCCGTAGAAATAACACCCTTGAACTTCTACTAACGAACAATCCATCTTTCATTCAAACTATCAGTGACATACCTGGAATCAGCGATCACAACCGGATTGTAATTGCTGATATTATATGCCACCCTCGTCGTAGTAGACCTGTCAAAAGAACAATCCATCAATGGCATCGCGCAAACATCCCAGAAATCAAAGATTCCATTAAACAAGACTTTACCAACTTCTGTCGGTCACATAATCACGATACACCAATTAACATATTATGGGATGAGTTCATAAAAATCTCAGAGTCAGCCATGTCTAAGGTACCAACCAAGGAGTCCTCGCAACGCTACCATGTACCGTGGATTAATAGAGAGTGTAAGCGTACATCCCGAAGACAAAGGCGTGCTTATAAAAAAGCAAAGAGAACAAATGTAGACTCCGATTGGGAAAGATTCCGTTCACTTCGCAAGAAAAATAAGACGTCATGCCAAAAGGCATATGACTCTTACATCAATGACTCAATAATGAATGACAACCCCAAAAAGTTTTACAAATTCATTAAAAGTAAACGCCAAGACAGTGTTGGTGTACCAACTTTGAAAGTAAACAATAAAGTGATTATTGACGACCAAATGAAGGCTGAAGTATTAAACAGCCAGTATTGTAGTGTTTTCTCCAACCCAGATGGTAAAACTCCACCCATACCTAACAGAGTTGTCAATCAAATGAGTGACTTTACAGTATCATCTGATGGGATTAAGAAACTCATCAAATCCCTCAGGCCACATAAAGCAACCGGCCCAGATACCATTAAAGCCAGATTCCTCATCGAGTTTGCAGATGAAATATCTCCTGCCCTGAAACTTATCTTTGAAGCTTCTCTAAAACAATCTGAACTCCCCACAGCTTGGAAACATGCCATCATTGTCCCAGCATACAAAGGGAATGGGAAATGTCGAAGTAATCCTGAAAGCTACAGACCAATATCACTTACTTCCATCGTTTGTAAATTGCTAGAACACATACTTTACAGTAAAGTAATGTCGCACCTAACCGAAAACAAAGTATTGTCAGAGTTGCAACATGGTTTCCGAGAAAAAAGATCCTGTGAATCTCAACTTTTGTTAACAGTAAATGACTTTGCGAAAGCTTTGAACAATGGTGATCAAGTTGATTCCATCCTACTCGATTTCAGCAAAGCTTTTGACAAGGTTGACCATTCAAAGCTTTGCCACAAACTTGAGCACTATGGAGTCAGAGGTAGTCACCTATCTTGGATAAAATCATTCCTTAGGAATCGAACGCAACAAGTTGTGGTCAATGGTAAAACATCAAAGTATGCTGAAGTCAAGTCAGGAGTCCCGCAAGGAACAGTATTGGGTCCTTTATTATTCCTCGTATACATCAATGACCTTCCGTTATGTGTTGATTCCAAGATACGTTTATTTGCGGATGATGCCTATCTGTACCGAACGATATCTTCTCTTGAAGACAAAATAACGTTACAAAATGACCTAAATAACCTCCAAATATGGGAAGACTTATGGAGCATGGAGTTTCACCCGGGTAAATGTAAACTATTGCGCATAACTAATAAAACAAAACCGTTTCTCGCTAACTACACCATTCACAATGAGATTCTTGAATGTGTCGACAATGCCAAATATCTTGGTGTCATTATAAACAAACGCTTGAAATGGAATACACACATTGATATGGTTTGCAAAAAAGGTACACAAACACGAAATTTTCTACAGCGAAATCTGAGAGGATGCACCAAAGCCACCAAAGCAAAAGCCTACAAGACGTACATAAACCCAATCCTCAACTACGCATCTACTGTCTGGAACCCTACCGGGGAGAGCAATCAAGGACTGCGAGACCGAATTGAAATGATACAAAGGAAATCTGCTCGCTTTGTTTATGCTGACTGGAACCGTCACTCCAGTCCAACGAGAATGATGAACGATCTTGAATGGAAAACCTTAGAAACTCAAAGGAAAATTCGCAACCTTACAATGATGCACAACATCATTCACGGAGCAGTTGCAATTCCTGAGACTATATTTTCAAACAGGGCTAGGTTTTCTACATGTATTCGATTCAAGCAAATGCATGGGCGAGTGCTTGCCTACAAAAACTCATTTGCTCCATCAACAGCTAAACTCTGGAATGATCTCCCTGGTGGTCTTACGACAATTAAAGAACATTCATCTTTTAAAAACAAACTTGAAGACCACTTTGGATAGGTCATTATTATTTTATATTTAATTTTCATCCCATTTTAATTGTATATCTTAATCCTAAAAATAATTATTTAATTTTATATTATTTATTTAAATATTTGTAATATTTAGTAGTCTACTACCACATTATGCCTGCTCCTATGCTAACCCAGCGCTGAGGCTACTTCAAGTTACATTCTGTCTGCTAGCTTTAATACATCTTAGTACTTCTCTATATTGAATCTAGTCTCAAGCACGATATATCACAGCACACAGGGCTGCATGCTTGGTTTTCCAATTATACTATTCATTCTTTTCTCGTTATCTCAAGCATTAATTAAAATTCTAAAATATTTTATTGCTCTTAACATTTCATTTATTTATTTATTCATTTTTCATTTTTTTAACAAACAAATGTACGGATAATGGGTCCTAGGACCTTTTAGTATGAAATATAAATATATATAGATTGCAAACATGGTCTGAGGGAAAGGCAAAAGACAAGTAAATGGCCACGTGGTGTCTGCTACAAAGGAGTAGGGAGCAACTCTATTTTATGCCGCCAATGTAAAAACTACATTCATAAACAATGTTCGGGCATAAAAGGGCGTTTAAGGGAAGATTTTAACTATGTTTGTCCTGCTTGTCTAAATCCTGTTGTTGTACCTCCCTCCCCTGTGTTTTCTATAGACGGTTCAGATCTTGAGGTAGTACCCACATTCTGTTACCTAGGTGATATGATTGGGGACAATGGAGGCTGTTTTGATGCAATTACCTCAAGGGTGAAGTCTGTGTGGAATAAATTTAGACAGTTGTTGCAAATTTTGACTAATAAGAGCATCCCATTGCAATGTCGTGGTTGTGTCTTTACTTCGGCCGCCATAAGGGGTGTTTTGCTTCATGGAAGCCCGACCTGGGGCAGGGCTGGGTTGATGACTGTAGCAGGCTTGTTCGAAATGACAATGCGATGGTTCGTTGGATCTGTTCAACTCGTCTGGCTGATAGGATTTCGATGACCCAGCTTAGAGTAGAGAAAGACTTGGTATTCCATGTATTGAATACTTAGTTTCCCAAGGTAGACTTCGTTGGTTCGGTCATGTGCAGCGTATGCACGACGACTGTCAGTCAGGATTAACCGCCTAAATAGGAACAAATTTTTCGATTTCACAAATATTCCTATCTAGGATATAGGTACTTATCTAGGAATAATTTTTATTCTAAGTTAGGAACATTTTCTTTCTCCTCCAAATTTTTCCTTTCAAAACAAAGTCGCATGTTCAAGTTATGACTATTAGATGTAATAATACAAAGTGGTTTCTTCTTCCAAAAATCAGCACTTTTGGTGGGTGGAAGGGTGGAAAATCTTAGCTTTTGTTAAAAAATACTTAAATAGGAACATTTGAAGGCTCTCTTTACCAAAAAACGGGATTTGATGTGTAAATAGACCATTAATAAGCAATGGAATCTGCCTGGAAACTTTAAAATGCAATAACTCAATACTGCATTGATGAATTTTTCTGAAATTTGGAACACAGTTAGAAAATAGTGAGGTTAAGTATACCGGGATAATCACGACGACGGACGAAAAATGTAATAGGCTAGTGGAAATACGAAATTTGATTGGTTGAAACTCACTAGTCTGTTAAATTTTCGTTCCTCGTCGTGATTTTACCGATTTACTTAACCTCACTAATACCTAAATGAAAACATAGATGATAATTGATACATGCGACTTATTTTAGTTTTAGTGTAAAATAAAAATTTCTAAAATATTCTAATCTTAGAATAAAAAATATTCCTAGATAAGTACCTATATCCTAGATAGGAATATTTGTGAAATCGAAAAATTTGTTCCTATTTAGGCGGTTAATCCTGACTGACTGTTGGCAAAAAAAGATGCTCACTCATGTAGTGCAAGGGAAATATGTTGGCAGACCAAAAAAGAGATGGTCGGACAATATCAATCAATGCGGACATGAAGTCCCTCAATGTCAACATCGACCTGACAAACGATCGCATTGCATGGCGTACGGCCATCAAGAGAGGAAGGCGTCCAACCCCAGCTGCTGGGAACAATGGACGATAAACCGTGCAGTAAGTAAGTAAGTATGACTCTCTATTTATAAAAAAACAAAACACAACACGGGTATTTCCCACAAGCAAGCTGTATGGCCTACTATTTA
>NW_027104185.1:0-52231 GCF_902728285.1 Clytia hemisphaerica
GGGCCTAATTTCCTTTTTTGGGAAAAGGTTGAAGTGTTTCTTGTTGAAGACATACAATTAGGTGGTCCCTCATTTTTGCAACATCGAACGTAGCCTCGATGGATGATTGGCCATCCAAGATTTCTGCGGCAAAAGTGATCGCAAAGACTCCACAATTGAAACCGTCGAGTTGTTGTTGCACTAGTCAGAAAATCTGCCGTATACTATCTTCGCTTTCTGATTTGAATGATGGCGATGCGATAGGACGTCAGAGGGAACCCCTCGACAGTTTTCTGTCGCCGCATGCGTCAACTTTTGAAAATAATTCAAAATTGCGCAATATCCGTGGTTGTTTGATTAAAAATAAAATGGCCGTATTGGTTGTCTTTAAATAATATTTTTATCTTAGTGAGGAAAAGCACAGCTTAATTATTGATTTTGACTAACTGTCGTTCAAAACAAAATCTAATTCTGAGAATCTGAAAGTTTATGAAGCAATTCTACAGTGAAGATCTTAAAGAAGAAAACCAATCTAATCGCATTGAGAAAATAATGGATGTCTTTCCTTTTGCCATTAAGAAGAAGTAATATTGGATGATGTTGCTAATATGGTAATATGTATACTCGCTTTCTTTTTCATACGGCTGTCCTCCTATAATTATCTACTGTATCTTTTATCGACCGCCGGAGGCGGTTTCTTTCATAGTGGTACGCTAATCTTGTTTTGCCTTGGCTCATTACTTTGTCTACCATTTACTTTCGGTTTTTTTAACTAGATTACCCAGGTGTTTCTCTTTTTTTTCCCTGAATGTCTTTTATTCGGAATTGAATAATCGAGACGTGAAAAATGACTATATTGTATTCTGATTTCAATGAATAATCTAAAATGTACTGGAGATGACATGTAGGCGTTAATAACGTGCGCGCGCTTTTTCGCGTGATGCGTGATGCGTGATGGAAGGCGGTCGTTTCAGTGTGGTTTAGATCCACACTGTGACCTAGTCTACTGTATCTTTTATCTACGTTGGAGTGCAATTTCTACGCTAATACGGCAAAAAGTATATTGAATAGAATGCTCTCTCATTCCCTGTGTTAAAAACAAAACAGAGAGAGTTTCGTGGTCGCACGGCTTTTTTAAAATATCCTCTCAATATCTTGATTTTGTTTGAGATATAGATCTTTAGTAGGTACAACCAAGGGGATGTAAATAAACCTTCAAGAAGTCGAAGGCAAAATGGTAGATAAGATACGGTAGAAATGAACGAAGATCTTAGTCACTACAGTTGACAGTAGGATCAGTGGTAAAAGATGCTTGTTTATTTTCAAATTGGGTGATTAATTTTACACTTTCTGAACAAAATCTTTTGGTTTTTACATCTGAAAACACAAGTGAGGAAGACATTGTTGTTCATTATGTTTTATATACAACAGGAAAAGAAAAAACACTTATAAAATAGTGATTCCTCTTCTCTTTTTAAAAATAAAAGTTAAACTTTTATGTTTTTTTCTTCTGCCATTTTAGAATGAATAATTATGGTGTCAGCCCCTCTAATTATGCGAAGACCTTAGTTATAAATTAAAAAAAGAGGGAATTCTGATTGGTTTTAAATTCAAATTTGGTGTGACAGTTAATAGTTACATAATTTGTGGGTTCCACTGGACTCTCTACTTTTTCCCCCATCAGAATTAGTAAAGGCAAAAAGTAGTTGAGCTCCAGCTCCTGGACTATTGTTGCACATCTAAAAATGTAGGGTTAACTTTGCCATTTCCACCTAGCACATATTTGTACAACGTGAAAATAGTTTTTTAGAATTACGACTAAAGGCTGATTTTAAACTATCACAAATCTGTACTCGACCACTTGAGCAAAAGCTCAAGAACCAATGTGCCCCTCCTTCATGCAACAACTGTGTGTGGTCTTGGTAGACTGGTTGGAAAGGAATCGCGGTTTTCTTTTGGTTGTTTAACACTGATTGGTAGTTATCCTCTTCACCCAGGGTTTTGCAAATCAATTTTTGAGCTGCATCCATTATTCGATCGTTTAACCAAGCATTTTTAGATAGAAGAATTTGATGATTTCTGGTCATTTCTGATCCAATATCTTGTCTCCACGATTTCTGAAGATTCTGCCGGTAATTTATCTTTTTTCTTCCAAAAGAATCGCCGAACTCGAAAATTTGAATGGCTTTTGATTTCCAATACAAGCCAAGGTGATCTCCACCTTTGATTCCTAACAATTTCTGAACTCTCTTTGCGACACTGGAATTTGCACCAAACATTTTGACAAGCTTCCGGGTACTTATTTTAATTTTTCCGTTATATCTATTCAATTCTTTCTGATCTTTTTCACTAAGCGGTAAGTGGATGGATTTAAGCAATTTGTCCTTCTGGTTATCGAGAAGTTTTTTGAATCCCACACAAGTTGAGGACTTAGTGTCAAAGGTGTCGATTGAAGCTTCCACAGCTTTGGCAAGAATCATTTCTACTGCTTCGTTTGATAACTTATCAAAGTAGCTCGGCTTGTTATTCATTTCATCGCTCTGGGATAAGGTCACGTCGCATTCACTACCTTGAGATTTCTCGGTCGGGTATTTTTCGGATGCTCTTTCGTCGTCCTGTGCTGGGCAACGACTGGGTTCGTCATCAGGTGGGTTTGAAGAAGGTTGAACCAACGGATAAAACCATTTCTTAAGGAGACCGACATTGTACTTTTTGGAAAGCACACGGCCTACTTTATTTCTTAGAGTGCGAAGTCCTCTGGAAGAAATTTCTTCTACAGTGTACGGACCTAACCATTTAAAGGAAAACTTTCCTCCTTTCCGATCCTTTTGTTTCTGATTTTTGAGCCATACCTTATTAATTGAAAATGTCGTAGGTTGAGAGTGGCGAAGGTTGTAATCCCTCTGTTGTTTTTTCTGGGCCTCAGTGATGTTTTCACCTGCTTGTTCGTGGTACTTTTGCCTCAAATCCAGGGTTGAAGACAGTACAGCTTGAAATCCCTCAATGTCAAACGGGATATTTGGATATGATAGTTCCGAATCCAGATCATATTTCAGATCGATGGGTAAGATTGGATGTCTATTGTACATTAAGAAGAATGGTGTGAATTTGGTGGACGAATGTTTACTCACTCGATGTGCAAACAAAATTCCTTCGATCACATATGGCCATTCAGGGGCATTTTCATTCAGTACTTTAACAAGTGAGCCCTTAATGGTTCTGTTTTGTCGCCCTACTAAACCGTTAGCTTGTTGGTGATAGGCAGAGATTATTCTTTGATCAGCTCCGGTCGTTGCGAGTAGAGCAGTCATGACATCATTTACGAACTTCTTTCCTTGATCGTTGATTTGAATTCTCATACAGCCGTGTCTGCATATGATTTCGTACTAAAAAGTCGCAACGGTTTCGGCTGATTTGTCCTTAACAGGTTTTGCTTCGGCGACGTTGTTCATCATACCGTGCCAAAAGAATCGTTCCACACATTTTTGGTAGGTTGAATCCCTCCCTCTATGGGACGCCATTGCTTGGGCCTTTTTACTTTCACCAATTCCGTTATATATATCGCGTATAATATCTTGTTGCTCCTCTACCGAACTCACAACAAGCCTGGTGTTATTGTACATTAGTTTGTTGCCAACGAGCGTAAACCTCCTGCATGCACGGCGAAAGTTCTTCTTCTTTCCTTTGTTCCCTAAAATTCAAAAATGGAATTTGTCAAGCCAAAGTAATTTGGTATAAAACTGGTACCCGGGAGGGGGGGGGGTAGGTTAAGTGTCAAGTTTATTTCGAGCATAAGTTTGACTTTTTTTTAAAAAACGGTATCATATTATAACTCTGGAGGTTGGGAATTTTGGTGTATCTTGACCCAAATACTTTGTCTAAAATCACAAAATACACCCCCAGGTATTCACCCAAGGAAGAAGTGTGCAAAATTTAAGCCTAATGCGATCATTTTTGAAGTCTCCAGGCTGCCGCAAAGTTTTAGCCTCGTTTTGGCGAAAAACTCGTCCCTAGGCCCCAAAAATCAAAATTTTCAAAAAATGAAGAAAAAACCCAGATATTCACCCAAGGAACAAGTGTGCCAAATTTCAGGCAAATCCAAGCATTTTTGAAGTCTCCAGGCTGCCCTAAAGTTTTTGTGACAGACATTATGCTTGTTCGGAGCTTCCCGCATACCAAATTCAGCTTTGTCTGCAATACAAAAGCCGACGCTTCGAATGTAAAAAATGTGTTACAGTCACGCCAATACTTTTGGAAAAAATCAAAACAAGTAAGCAAAGAGTCAGAAGTAACCAAATAACGCAAACAACAACGGAAGCAGAATGTCAAGATGGAGGTCAGCAAATATTTGAATCTGTTTTCAACACTAGATTGCATAATCTAGAGAAGAAAATGGAGGAACTTATAGCTATGAACAAAGAAGACGTCGCTAAAGAACCAAAACGGGCAACATATGCAGATATCACAAAGGAAGAGGTGAAAAAACAGGAGGTTATCATCAAGAAATTTATCAAAAATGAAAAAGAAGAAAGAGAAGAAGATCGCTGGAAGAACTTAACTAGATGTAACATCATTGTCCCTCATTTAGGTGAAAATAAAGATGAGAACAAAGAGGAACAGCGGGCCGGTGACAAAGATTACGTGGAGGAAGTTGTAGGAAATCGTATGGGATTAAAGATAAATGTTGTCACTGCAGAACGAATCGGTGCTCGAAAGGATGATATGTTCAAGACGAAAAGATGGCGGCCATTGAAAGTAACGTTGGCCAATGAAGAAGACAAGAAAAGAATTATGGCCTCAGTCCATAAACTAAACGAAGATAATTTCAGTGTAACAGATGACTTCTCCAAGAAAGAACGTGAAACCATTAAAGAATGGCATGAAAAAGCTAAAGAGAAAACGAAGAATGAGAAGGATGAATGCTGTGTATGGAAAGTGAGAGGTAGCCCTCGGGCTAAGCTCTACTTTAAGAAAATATGTAAAAAGACCGTTATTGATGAACTGTAAATTTGAACTAGATTGTTTCATAGAGGTCAATAGACCTGCGAAATATACTCCTATAATAATAATATAATAAAAAACCCTATTTTTAGGCAGTTTTTGGCCCAAATTTGCCCAAATATATCTTTTTTCGAAAATCGGGCTCCTTCACATTTTAGGCATTGCCATTCTGCATCATGGTGCAAAAAATGAGAAAAAAATAATGAGTCAACTTTGAGAAAAGCTATATTTTCTTATTTGTTTAAAGGGAATTTCCCCAAAAATACGAAAATCCGTTTTTTAAGGCGAATAAGAATTTTCGAGGAAAAACCACTTCAGCCATTCTTTAGAGAATCTTGCCCTCCATCTTTGTACAAAAAATCAGAAAAAAGTAATGACAGGATTTTGCACACAAAGTTCAAAAAACCCTATTTTTAGGTAGTTTTTGGCCCAAATTTGCCCAAATAAATTTTTTCTCAAAAATCGGGCTCCGTCACATTCTGGGCATTGCCATTTTGCATCATAGTGCAAAAAATCAGAAAAAACTAATGAGCCAATCCTGAGAAAAGCTGGTAACAGACGGACGGACGGACAGACATGGGTTAATTTATAGAACCTCCACCGGGGTACCCGGAGGTAGGTCCAAAAAACAAGCAAATAGAGATAAAAAATTGCTATAATTTCTGACGTCAGAAATAAAAAATGAGAGAAATGATGTCAACGCATTGTTCATTTTCCTTTAAAAAAGTGACATCACAATGAATTTTCCTAACGACGGGCAACTCTGGACAATATCGTCATGCGAAAAGAACCAATTGCATTGCGCAAAAAGTCGTGTAGCCCGCTTCGAAAAAGTAACCGGTTAACAATACCGTATAATGAAAAGTAATTTCGACTTCAAACTTTGCTGATTTCAAATATGTATTCAGCTCGTATTCAGATTTTTTACATCTTTCTTGGATCAAAAGTTCCGGCCCTCCAAAGTGGGTTATTTTGGCCATTCTTAGGCTACTTTGAAGGGCTGTAACTTTTGGTATTAAACAGATATGAAAATTATGAATACATATTTGGAATCAGCGAAGCTCAAAGTTTTAGAAAAGTGGAAAAACAAGATTTTTGATCCAGCGTAAAGCCTTAAAATAGTCTGCTTAGAATTATCTTTCCAACGAAGTATTACTTTTCATTATATATTTTCGCCCTCAAGGGCAATGAATGAAAATGTGGGGACTGCTAATTTTTTGGGAACAGATTTTACTTCTATATATTTCCCTTCTTTCAAAGGCACTGAGACAGTGGTGGTTTTTCTTATAATGACAATGCAAAACACCCCCTGATAAAAATAGGGTAGTGATCCAAATTCACTTCCAACGACATGGTTGCTTCTTATATGAACAGGACCATCACCTAGGACAATTAGCGACGCGAGAGGTGACCTCGATTTTCATGGGGTTCGAACCCACAACCAGGAATCAAGCGCTCGTCCACCGCCCCCTGTTTATGTCGAAGTTTCTGTATTCAAAATGCACACACCAAAAATCAAGTTTAAAGCTTAACCCCAAACCTTCTGGCCTCAAAGGATTAATAGTATTAGCACAAAAATACCTTTTCATTATAATAACAAGTGATATTTTTATGGACCTACCTGGTTATGCATTTAACAAATATAATTTGACCATCTATGAAAATTAGTCGTTTGTTTCTTATAAAAAAACGTTTAGAAACTAAATTTCCTGCTTTAGAAATAATCTTTCATATTCAAGACTTCGTGAGCAAAAAAAACATCTTTCTCATTAAAAAATTGATTAATTTGGCTAAGAACATTGATGTATTAATAGTGATTCTTATAGATAAACATGCGTTTTTTGAGCCAACAAAATCTTTTTGCAAAAATCAGCTTGAGCCTTCTTTTACCTATGATGGTACCCTATTTTCATACAAAAAGTCAGAAAAAATTAATGACCAAATTTTTCACAAAGTCTAAAAAACCCGTTTTTTAGCCGTTTTTTGGCCCAAATTGGCCCAAAAACATTTTTTTTCGAAAATCGGGCTCCGTCACACTTTGGCCACCATTTTGCACCTTTGTACCAAAAATCAAAAGATTCCTATGATTCAATCCTGAGAAAAGTTGGTAACAGACGAACGAACGAACGAACGAACACAGGTTAATTTATAGGACCTCCACCGGGGTAGGTCCAAAAATCACCAAGCAACCGGTATTTATCAAGGGCCAAATTTCTTTTCTTTTTTTTTTTGGCATACGAAGCACATTTTTAATGCAATCATCTTCTTTGTGCCATAATTGATAGTGGCGAGGCATTTTTGGGTCCGGTTTCTGACAGATGAAACATCGATGACTCCGGTCGTAAACCCTCTTTCCATCTTTTCATTCCATAGTATTTTGAACTTTTTTTTCTGAAAATAATAGATATAACATTTATAAGATAAAACAAGGGAAGCGGAATGAAGGTATGAGAAGAATCAGATCAGAATATAATAGCAATAATCATGTAATCATTCATCGTAATGAAGTTTCCCAATGAAAAAATTGTTATTACCATCTTTTGGGATAGAAGTGTCAAGCTCGTCCAGTTGATTGAAATGAAAACTGTCATGAGATGCATACTAAAATATGAGACAATGTAATAATTCTTACTAAAGTATTATTACGAGCCATTGATTTCTAAAGAAGAAAAGGAGGAGAGGGACAATCCAGGCCGTGACACTTTTAAAAGGGTTATTTTCATAGACGTAGCCACGAGTTTGGATATCGGGACATCGGGACAAAATGGCAAGACATTTGACATATTTACATATACATTGCGCAAATTTGTTGAATACTTTTTAGTTTTAAACAGCCTAAAGGTCTAAAAATTGCCTTATCAAAAAGCTTAAAGTTATCGGAAAAATCATAAACATACCACTACCCAGCCGGCAAAAAAACGTTTCAAAAACGTTTTTCCCAACGTTTGGAAAACGTTTTTTTCAGGTTGGATTTGTCGCTCTTTACAACGTTTTTTCACAACGTCAAAAAAACGTTTTACGTTTTCAAACGTTTATAGATAACGTTTTTGTAAGGCGTTTAAAAAACGTTGTTTCTACGTTTTCTTCTAGCCACTTGAAAGACGTCTATGGTGGCCTAGGAGTGCAATAGTGAAAAAGAACGGCTATTTTTTTAAATTAAAGAGAAAAAAGAAAAAGTATTAAAAAATTCAAGACGATTTTGGAATAAATATCTAAGTCAGGATCAAAGCGAAATTTAAATTCAAATCAATATTGAAATCTAAAATCATTTGAAATTCAAATTGAAATGAAAAATTAAATTCAAATTAAATTTAAACCAACATTAAATTGAAATTAAAAATTCAAATCTAAATCAAAATGAAAGTAAAATCATTTTTTACTCCTTACGTGGCCGAGGAGTGCAATAAGGACAAAAACGTAATTTCCATGGCCTAGGAGTGCAATAGTCAAAATACTTTTATGGTGTGCACCACCTTTCTTTTAGGGGGAAGGTTGTTAAATTTGGTTCCAAATCTTTAGGTAGGGCCTTTTTTCAAAGGAGATTAAAAGGATGAGCCTGCTTCGTCACGAAAGACTTATTTTCAAACACATTGCCTTATTGGGAGCAGGGAAAAATTCGAGTTATAGGCGAGACCAAGGGATTCAAGACATCAAGTTGGGGTTCTAGATAGTGCCAGGACCTCAAAACCCTTTAACCTTTAAAGAAACATAAAAGCTTGTAGATAATGGTTTTGGCACCATTAAAAAAGCGTTTTTTTTTAAAAAAGCAATCGGTTTATGCCCTTTTAAATCGAGAGGTCAGGAGTTATGGCCCTTAAGTCTGGGACTCGATATATGAGCTCATTTTGGACGTATATACACGTCATTCGGGTTTGAACGGTTACGTATAAAGGGTGAGAGAAATCAAATTTTGAGTTAGATACGTAAAATAAGCTGTTCTGTTTATTTCTTTCGAGAAGAAAATATCAATAAAAAGTAACAATAGAAACCATATGCGAAACAATCTACCGGGTGACCACAAAAAAACGTCAGAAAACAAAAAAATATCTGTAAATTTACAGAGCAATTAGTGGTATAGAAATTTTAAATAGAGTGAATCTCTTTGTCGAGTCGCGTCATTTTACGACCTCCCAAGAGAGCTAAGGAGGAATTTCTTTTTGCTAAGTCAAAGAATGTTCTCATCCTAGCCTGTACCAAATGCTACTGTTTTAAACCTGATTGAATGAATTTAAGAAAAGTCATTCCTCGACAAAGAAAAGAACAAAGTCATCAAATAGCTGGGGGAATGCAAAAAAAGAAAAAAAAAGAGGGGGGAACAGAAAGAATTTGAAATATTGGGGGGGGGTTGAGAAATATTTGGATTTTTAGTAGGGACCAATCCAGGAGGACACTATGATAATTCAGCTCTTGGGCCACTATTAATTCTAAAATAAGGGCAAAAAAGCATTAGTCTCAAACCCACAGATCTGTAAAGCCCGAAGGGCTAGATTTGCGACCTTTATCGAAAAGTGAAGCAAGTTTTGGTATGATTTCCTACCAAAGAAATAACGTGACAACAAGCAATTTCACTGGTTTGAGATATGCGAAATAGCGTTTGCCGCCTAATTTTTTTATCTCGCGCTCTGAAAACAATTAAAATGCTAGATCCTATCCATCGGCACGAAATTTAAAAAGTCAAATTTTTGCTTCACTTTTTTTTGCTCGAGAAAGCTTAAAGTTGTCTATCTCCCTTCGGGCTTTACAGATATCTGTGCTCAAACCGCCAAGTCTCGCAGGTCTTGGGCCGCTTACGGAAAAAAAATTTGCAGAGCCGGCAGTATTGTTTGTTAAGATTTTTAATCCATATTTCCGATTTTTAATTTTGATCAAAACGTCATCAAGTACAATTCTACAATTCTAAGGGAAGACTATTTTGTATTTTTTCTTTCGCTAAGTAGTCTGTGTGAAAGCTGGGAGACAGTCACACGTGGAAATAATTTTATGAAAACTAATGCAAAAATTCTGCGAAAAAAGAAACCCTGATGGAA
Source organism: Clytia hemisphaerica (assembly GCF_902728285.1). Taxonomy (NCBI): domain Eukaryota; kingdom Metazoa; phylum Cnidaria; class Hydrozoa; order Leptothecata; family Clytiidae; genus Clytia; species Clytia hemisphaerica. The sequence goes on from NW_027104185.1 coordinate 10,008, forward strand.
CTTATTCTTGCAACTTAAATTTAAGGAGGTGAAAGGTACTCTGAACAGCGGCCTAAGTTTATATAAAATAATTACAACCACCGAATCAAGTTATTCCTGTTATGTATTAAGTATGTATGTTTTAAGCAGTATATAAACTTCAGCGGCGTCTTTTGCATCCACTTCAAAGTCGATAATTTGAGAATAACGCCCCATAAGGTCAGGGCTGATGAAACTAAAATCAGTATCGAGAATGTTTGATTCGTCCGCAGTATTAACGAGACATTCGTCTGTGACAGTGACACCGTTGTCCACGCCACCATACTCCTCACAGTTTTCGTATATGTGATCTGGGATACCGGTTGGGAGCTGTCTTCCGTCTTGCTTTCTACCTCTTTTGTGGTTCCAGACGGTTTGTGAGAAATCGTCCAGGGCTCTTTGAATAACAGGGATATATAGTAAAGCAAGTATGTCTCTGAAATAAAACAAGGAGAAATGATAAGCATTTATGGCCTTCATGTTTCTCAAATGACGAAATAAATTATAATACGCGACCTACTTTCCAATTAGCAGATTCATGCAAAAGTCACGAAAAAATTTATTTTGTTCATATAATTATATTTCACAGGTCTATCGACCTCTACGAAATAATTTTAGATTTATAAAATATTGTCTAATTCTTCATCTGTCGTCCAGTCGTCAAAAGATATGGACAGAGAAGACGTTGTTTTGGTCTTTGTTCTAGGTTTTCGAACTAGGCGAAGGTTTGTTCTAGGGCTTCCTCTTACATGCCAAACGAAATCATCATTTTATTCGCCTTTTGGCACATATCTTTAATAATTCTTCTTTCGTTAATGGTGAAGTCGTCTGTAATGCTAAAGCCACCAATTTCATTGAATCGTTTCAGCTTATGCAGATTTTGCATTATCCGTTCTTTTTCCTCTATACTTTTTAAGATCAACTTGATTGGACGCCATTGTAGCCCTTTTCTGTTTTGTCCAATGCGATGATGGTGGGACGGTTTGATATCTTGGACGCCAATGTTAACTAGTATACCTTCAATATCTATTTTGTCTTGTTCCTGTTGTTCCTCTTTGTTATCTACCTCTAATTCCACCATTCCATGTGTAATAATATTTCGTTTATTTGATTCGATGTCTCTGTCTTCATTCTTGTTTTCTTGTTGGTGTTCTCTCACTGCTGATTTGATATTATCCTTGTGTTTCTTAGTTATTTCAGCGTATGTTTTTTCTGATGATTTTTCTATGTAATTCGTCGTTAGCTTTATTTCTTCTTTTATAATCTGCTTGGTTTTTATTTCAAAGTCAGCCATCTTATTGGTTAAGATGTTTTCGATATCGTTCTTAAGGCCGCGGTTCTTGGCTAGCTGGTTGTTGAGCTTTTTAATGCCGTCGTCCTTCTTCTCAATCTCCCTCTGCATCATATGATACGAGTTCTCACCTATTTTACTCATTAGAGATCGTGTTATCCGCACGCAATTCTGACATAGATATTGTTCGTTATAAGTGTTGGCAAAAATTTGCAGCTGATAAAGCGGTAATTGTGTGCACTCGTAGTGTACCATGCGGTGGCATTTTCGGCGGTTTTGGTCATCGTCATCTGAGCAGAAGGTGAGAGTGCATGTTTGGTTTTGTTTAGCTTCTTCAAATGGTTGTTTTTCTTGCTTTTAGTGGTTTTTTTTGTCATGTTTTTGATTTTGCTAAATTTCAACCATTTTTGAAGATCTACACAAAATGCGTGTTGACTAACTGNCTCATTAGAGATCGTGTTATCCGCACGCAATTCTGACATAGATATTGTTCGTTATAAGTGTTGGCAAAAATTTGAAGCTGGTAAAGCGGTAATTGTGTGCACTCGTAGTGTACTATGCGGTGGCAGTTTCGGCATTTTAGACGGTTTTGATCATCGTCATCTGAGCAGGAAGTGAGAGTGCATGTTTGGTTTTGTTTAGCTTCTTCAAATGGTTGTTTTTCTTGCTTTTTGTCTTTTTTTTCGTTCATGTTTTTGATTTTGCTAAATTTCAACCATTTTTTGATCATAATTTTTGGTCATAATTTTTTGATTTTTATATTTAGTTTTAGATTTGTACTTTTCTATAAAAAGTTTTTGTTATGCCTTGAAAAGAACTCGAATGTCATTAGTTATCAAATAAGGTCGTCAATTACATTCGAAAATGTATAAAATAAAACAACAGCGGGCAAGTCAGGGCAAAAATTATGATTGCTTAATGTAGATGGGTGCTTAATTTCAAAACAAAAACCAAACGAAGTCTCTAAAACCAGGCTCTATCAACAAAAACATTGCGAAAACGAAAGTATCACACGTACAGACAGACAAACAAACAAAGTGACATACAGATTACGGCTATTAATATATAGAAGTAATAAAAGTGTACTGTATGGGTCAAAATGAGCAAAGATGGAAAACTCTCGGAAAACTTAAGCATTAGCATTAGCAACTTAAGCATATGCTAAGCCTAAATAATACAAAATTTCAAAGCATTAAAATTGCAAAAAAACATGCATAAGGTGTAATTTGCACATTTTAAAGCATGGCAGAGGCTTGCAGAATGCTTTTAAGGTAGTTGGAAAAGGGAACAAATAATCTTACCTTCTTGAAAGATACATGTACTTTTCGATGTTGCATTTGTATCAACATAAAAGACATCCTGCTGACATAAGCAACTACCGTTATCCTTGGTCAAAATTACTGCGTTTATTCGAGAATAATTTTGGATTGAATCCATGGAGAGATGTGTACATAAAGTGACACATTCAATCGCTGTAGTGTTCCTGTCTTTTATCAATATTGCTTGCGATCCGCTGGCAGATATCGCTGTTCCATTCTTCAGGCTTGACAAACAATTATCTAAAAAAAAAAGCGATACTTTTATTAAGTTACCTGGTTATGTATTTAAAACATATAGGTGAGTGTGACCGTTAAAACAATCATTCAGAACACAAATAGTGACGATTTATCAAATTTCGTGATATTAAGTGAGGGGAATGGAAGAAAGAAAACATCTATCTCATCTAAAATTTGAGTAATTTGGTTAGGAACAGTGATCTAAGCTAGTGATTCAAAGATTAATTTTTGAGGTGAAAATTTGCTTCAGTCATCTTTTACCAAACTTTAATGCAAAAAATCAGTCCAAAAATCCCTTTTTAGGCGTTTTTTGGCTGGAATTTTCCCCCACATTTTTTTCTCCCGAAAATCGGGCTCCATCACATTCAGGGGTTTATAATTATGTACCTTTGTGCAAAAAAACACAAAGAATGAATGAGCCAATCCCGAGAAAAGCTGGTAGCTAAGTAATTGGTAATATGCTTATAAAGAAATATCGAATTTGACCAATTTTTCTATAGAAATACGTCTGCCAACCAAAATTTCATGTCTAGCCACAAATGTGACTCCCCAAGCGCTTTCAAGTACCTGAAAAACCGATCGGCCCAAAGACCGCACTTTCTTTTACCGGTCCGTGACCGGCTTTTTGCCATCTTAGGCCGTTCGGGCCATATTAAAGGCCGGTAAAAGTCTGCTACAGAAAGTGGCTTATCAAAGCGGCTATACAAATCGGTCAAATTACCGGTTTGCTTCAGCGTGGCGCATTTTGCCGTGACTTTGGAAAAATTGCACTAGATCGCGTGTACCTTTCTCCTATTTTTAAGAAGTCATCGCATTGCTTCGAGCGGTAAAGTTCGAATCTGAAATTTGATTATATTTGATTCTAAAGAATTTAATGAATGTTGCTGGGTATGGAAATGACTTTCTTCAGCTCTCCTGTGGGGGGCGTACGGTATTTCGGTATTGCAGAAATCGACCCTTTTTTCTTCGGAATTTCGGAAATCGGGCAAAATTCCCTCGGTATTTCGAAATTCTGAAAGTGTTTCGGTATCGGAAATCCTTACTTACTTACTTAGGTACTTAAAATCGCTTGGGGAGTCACAAATATTCTTCAAAATTAGGCCTTCATGAGCAAAAAAAAACAAACATCTATCTCATCAAAAAATTAAGTAATTTGGCTAAAAACATTGATGTGAGCTTATAAATAGTGATTCTGAAAGACAAAGATTCGTTTTTTAAGCCGAAAATCTTTTTATGAGAAAATCTGCTTCAGCCATCTTTTACCAATGATGGAACCTTACTTTTATAAAAAAAAATCTGAAAAATTAATGATTCAATATTTCACAACGTCCAAAAAACCCTTTTTTAGCTGAAATTTACCCAAAAAATCTTTCTCCGAAAGTCTGGCTCTGTCACGTTCGAGGGTTTATCACTGCCCTATGCATAAAAAAATGGGACGTGTTAAAGATATACAACATTAAAAAAAAATCGAAAATAAATCTCACACCGTACAATAGGAATTCATGTCTCTTTTTCAAAAAGGGGAACTAATTTCCGCACCACCCCAAAGACACTCACAAAATTAGGAAAATGCCCACTTAATTTTGAATGAACACACGAGTTCCTAAATTTATTTACAAAATAATATGAGCGACTTTTGAATGTTTGTAAAGATTAGATCTAGGATTTACTTACTGATATATGGAGATAAGTAATGTGTTGTTGTGTCTGGAGGTGTTGTTGTGGTCGTTGTTGTAGTTGTTGGAGGTAGGGTGGTCGTTGTTGTTGTGGTTGGAGGTTGGGTGGTCGTTGTTGTAGTTGTTGGAGGTTGGGTGGTCGTTGTTGTAGTTGTTGGAGGTAGGGTGGTCGTTGTTGTTGTGGTTGGAGGTTGAGTGGTCGTTGTTGTTGTGGTTGGAGGTTGGGTGGTCGTTGTTGTTGTGGTTGGAGGTTGGGTGGTCGTTGTTGTAGTTGTTGGAGGTTGAGTGGTCGTTGTTGTTGTGGTTGGAGGTTGGGTGGTCGTTGTTGTAGTTGTTGGAGGTTGAGTGGTCGTTGTTGTTGTGGTTGGAGGTTGAGTGGTCGTTGTTGTAGTTGTTGGAGGTAGGGTGGTCGTTGTTGTTGTAGTTGGAGGTTGGGTGGTCGTTGTTGTTGTGGTTTGAGGTTGGGTGGTCATTGTCGTAGTTGTTGGAGGTAGGGTGGTCGTTGTTGTTGTGGTTGGAGGTAGGGTGGTCGTTGTTGTTGTAGTTGGAGGTTGGGTGGTCGTTGTTGTAGTTGTTGAAGGTTGAGTGGTCGTTGTTGTTGTGGTTGGAGGTTGGGTGGTCGTTGTTGTAGTTGTTGGAGGTTGAGTGGTCGTTGTTGTTGTGGTTGGAGGTTGGGTGGTCATTGTCGTAGTTGTTGGAGGTAGGGTGGTCGTTGTTGTTGTGGTTGGAGGTAGGGTGGTCGTTGTTGTTGTGGTTAGAGGTAGGGTGGTCGTTGTTGTAGTTGTTGGAGGTTGAGTGGTCGTTGTTGTTGTAGTTGGAGGTTGGGTGGTCGTTGTTGTAGTTGTTGGAGGTTGAGTGGTCGTTTTTGTTCTGGTTGGAGGTTGGGTGGTCATTGTTGTAGTTGTTGGAGGTAGGGTGGTCGTTGTTGTTGTGGTTGGAGGTTGAGTGGTCGTTGTTGTAGTTGTTGGAGGTTGAGTGGTCGTTGTTGTAGTTGTTGGAGGTAGGGTGGTCGTTGTTGTTGTGGTTGAAGGTTGAGTGGCCGTTGTTGTTGTGGTTAGAGGTAGGGTGGTCGTTGTTGTAGTTGTTGGAGGTTGAGTGGTCGTTGTTGTTGTAGTTGGAGGTTGGGTGGTCGTTGTTGTTTTGGTTGGAGGTTGAGTGGTCGTTGTTGTAGTTGTTGGAGGTTGAGTGGTCGTTGTTGTAGTTGTTGGAGGTAGGGTGGTCGTTGTTGTTGTGGTTGAAGGTTGAGTGGCCGTTGTTGTAGTTGTTGGAGGTTGAGTGGTCGTCGTTGCTGCTGTTGTTACCGCTGGTATATTAGTTAAAGATGTTGCTGTTATTACTGAAGTGGCTTCCATGGAATTCCCACCAAGTGCTCCAATAGAAGCTTCTTTATCAGCCTAAAATTCAGAACGCAAATGGGTCGAAATAAAAATAAAGCATATAAAAATAAAGAGTACGAGAACGTGCTGCCTTTTACAATGCCTTCGTAATCCCGCTTTTAGACGTAAACTGGTAAAGGTCATAAAATCATAAATTTTTCGTATGTACCCAAAAGCTCACTTGTAGCATAACCGCTCGTCTGATCTTTCTGAAATTTTAGCTGGAAGCTTATGTTATCAATAGAATACCTAATATTTGTTATTCAAGTTAATAGCATCTTCCAATCTTTAGATACAGAATCGTAAAAAGGCAATTTTTGGCAGCCCTGTAAAATAAACGATACTTAAAGGTTGGAAAGAATTGATCCTGTGCCCCAAAAATACATGTCACAAAAAAACGTGTATTACCATTAATTTGACCTTCGAACAGAAAGGTTAAATAAGTTCGTTGTACTTTTCAAATCATGATAGGAAATAGGTTGGCAGTTTGATTTTGTAATCTAATGATACATTAAACTAGCCCTAAATGGATTCTGGCCTGTAAAAAAATACCAATATAATAAATCAGGTGACTAAATCAAAACAATAAAATCTTAATTAGCATTATCATTGTCTATCACTGGTCAAAATTTCAAGTTCATCGTACTTTCCAATCGCTCAAAAAGTAATGTTGCTGACTTATGGCGTTGTTAATTTTCCTCTATTTCTGAGAATACAGTGGAACCTCTAATTAGCGGACACCATCGGGGAAAGGGGTTAGTGTCCGCTAATTAGAAGTGTCCGCCTTTTAGAAACTTTTGATCTCGGAGCTCCAATTTTGAAATTAGGCCATCTCGGGGTGTCAAAAATACAAAATTGTGGTCTAAAGTACTTATCTGCAGAAGAACAAGAGAAAGGTTATTAAAACGCAACAATTTAGTTTTTAACAAATAAAAGAAAATCAGTGATTTATGATTTCTTTGGCCACCTAAATTCGTCGAATGGGTCAAGGGAAAGCTGGAAATTTGTTGAAATAATTTGACTAATAAGACTAATAAGTGCTTGAAATAAAAATATCTATAATTTTTTTTTTTCGATTTTGCACGTCTGCGACCCGTTTGATATTCAATGTCCGCTAATTGGAGAGCTAAAATAGGGGTTTTGGCCATTTCGTGCGAAAAAATTTGTCCGCTAATCAGAGGGTCCGCTAATTGAGTGTCCGCCTTTAAGAAACTTTTTTATGAGGATTTGACTAGGAAACGGCCGGGGAAAATGAAATTGTCCGCTAATCAGAGGTGTCCGCCTTTTAGAGTGTCCGTTAATTAGAGGTTTTACTGTATGTTGTTATAGTAGAGGGCATTTTGTAAAATCGCTAGACTGTTTTGTTAGAAGCACTTGTTATACATTTTTGGAAAGCTAAGGGGTAGGGGAATCGAAATTACTATGTTTCCAATTTTTTTTCGGACACTTTGGTGTGATTTTCGGACAAATATGACGGTCTCAGGCAAAAATCATAGGGTTAAAAATTAATGAAAATTTTAGCTCGAGAAAACGGAGACCTGTTGTATATTTTTGGAAAGCTCTCAAAAATTTAAGATTAGAGATATATTGCAAGTATAGGTGATTTCAGTACCTAACTTGAGATATTGAGCTTCAAAAAGCGCAAAAACTGGACAAAATAGCTGTTTCTGGCTGAAAAGCACGGTTTTCAAGGGTTAATATCTCGAGTTAGGTACAGAAATCACCTATACTTGCAATATATCTCTAATCTTAATTTTTTGAGAGCTTTCCGAAAATATACAACAGGTCTCCGTTTTCTCGAGCTAAAATTTTCGTTAATTTTAAACCCTATGATTTTTGCCTGAGACCGTCATATTTGTCCAAAAATCACACCAAAGTGTCCGAAAAAAAATTGGAAACATAGTAATTTCGATTCCCCTACCCCTTAGCTTTCCAAAAATGTATAACAAGTGCTTCTAACAAAACAGTCAAGCGATTCCAAAAAATCGAACAAAATTCCCTCTACTATTATGTCTTATTGGTTCTGATCTGTAAATGCCAAAATGCAGCTAATTTGTCTTTTAGTTTTATGTTTGTTTTCATCGTTTCCTTTGTTCTTAGATTTATTATTTGATAGGACTTTTGTAGTGAAATATAAATGATTACTATATAATTTGTATTATTCCCATGTGTATTGTTTATTATTATGTGTCTAGAGAGTTGTGTATTTTGTTGTATAGTGTCGTATTGTGTGTATAGTTACGTGTTCGTCCCTTGTGGATCGTCTAGTTGTTGTATGAGTTGTTGTGATGTGTTATAAATCTGCGTGTTGGAATTGTGAGTGTCAGTTGAAAGTATCTGTCGACGTGTACGTGTATTTTCAGCCACAGTGTTTTTAGTAAGCTTCTATTTCTTCTTTTATATGTTATATCTTTGACTTGTCTTTGTAATCTAACTGATGTATCTTTATATTTTGACTTGTACTGTATTTATATTTCGTTAGCTAAATGTGTTATTTTATTCGTTTTTAGCCATTTTCTACCGTGAAGATGCGTTCAAGAAAACCTTTGGCTACGTGTTAATTTTTATGTCGTTCGCTACCTATTTTGACCCTATTTCGACCCGAACGGCAGCTACATGATCCATTTAGATATATGGGCAAGCTTTAAAAAGAACAGTATTTTTTCTGATTCTGAGTCAATAAGTTTCAGCAAGAAGAAATTTCCAATGGTTCTTGATTAGTAGGATTTTTCCATCTTAGGGAAAAACAAGTTGAAGTTCATTCGATTTCTAAGTGTATTAATATTCCATCAGCAATCGACATTTTTTGTCAATTTTCAGCTAATTAGACTATATAAAATAGTCTAATTACCCTATGAGGCTAAACAGCCTATTATGATCGGCTAATTTGATAGTGTTCTTGACTGTATAAGTAAAAAAGAAAAATTCTTTATTCGTCTTTTAATTTAATTATGAGTGTTTTTTTTTTTGCTTTAATTAACGACCCAGCAGCTGAAAACCATTAGATCGTAATTCATTTTCATAAGTTACACTTGAAAGAAAAAGAAAAATTACTACTCTCGGGTACCTCCGGGGGGGGCGCTAATTAATTTTTCGAAAATTTTCTACCCAGGACATTCTTGTTCCCTGCTTATTCCAAACTATTAGGTACCCGAGAGAATTCTTAAGCACAGCCCATTATGAAAGTCATTTCCACTTTAATGAAACAATACTTATTTGTTTCTTATAAAGATGATGCCTAAAAGAAAAAAAAACTACCAAATGTTTGGCATATTCATATACATATTTGTGTAGCTCCAGCAGTTCGAAATTACATATCTGCGCATAACAAACACAATAATTTGAAAATGAAGAACCATTATAAAAACAACTATGAGGATAAAAATAACAAGACGACTTGAAGTCGAAAATTTCGCCTAGAATTTGAACTGCATGGACAAAACAAGAAGTAGATGAAGCTAATCTGAAATCTACTTTACATCGAGCCTTGATGAAACAATTTTACAACAAGAACAACGAGGCTTAAAATTGCTAAAAAAATAAGACCAATTTAAGAACAATTGTTGTTTAATTTTTAAAAACTCTCATAAAGTATATGCTTATAAAAAATAGATATGCTTTTATTGCACGCCATCCCTTGTTTACTTTGTAAGAACTAATTACCGAAAGGTATATCACCATCTATCAAGAGTTATTGATTTGATTCTTATAAAGTAAATGCTTATAAGAAAAATAAATATACTCATATTGTACACCAACCCTTGTTCACTTTGTAAGAACTAATTACCGGAAGGTATATCACCGTCTATCAAGAGTTACTGATTTGATTCTTATAAAGTATATGCTTATGAGAAAAATAAATATGCTCATATTGTGCGCCGTCCCTTGTTTACTTTGTACGAACTAATTACCGAAAGGTATGTCACCGTCTATCAATAGTTATTAATTTGATTCTTATAAAGTAAATGCTTATAAGAAAAATAAATATGCTCATATTGTGCCTCATACCTTGTTCACTTTGTACGAACTAATTACCGAAAGGTATATCACCGTCTATCAAGAGTTATCGATTTGATTCTTATAAAGTATATGCTTATAAGAAAAATAAATATGCTTATATTGTGCCCTATCCCTTGTTTACTTTGTAAGAACTAATTACCGAAAGGTATATCACCGTCTATCAAGAGCTATTGATTTGATTCTTATAAAGTAAATGCTTATAAGAAAAATAAATATGCTCATATTGTGCCCCATCCCTTGCTCACTTTGTAAGAACTAATTACCGAAAGGTATGTCACCGTCTATCAAGAGTTATTGATTTGATTCTTATAAAGTATATGCTTATAAGAAAAATAAATATGCTCATATTGTGCCCCATCCCTTGTTCACTTTGTAAGAACTAATTACCGAAAGGTATGTCACCGTCTATCAAGAGTTATTGATTTGATTCTTATAAAGTATATGCTTATAAGAAAAATAAATATGCTCATATTGTGCTTCACCCCTTGTTTACTTTGTAAGAACTAATTACCGAAAGGTATATCACCGTCTATCAAGAGTTATTGATTTGATTCTTATAAAGTATATGCTTATAAGAAAAATAAATATGCTCATATTGTGCGCCGTCTCTTGTTTACTTTGTACGAACTAATTACCGAAAGGTATGTCACCGTCTATCAAGAGTTATTGATTTGATTCTTATAAAGTAAATGCTTATAAGAAAAATAAATATGCTCATATTGTGCCCCATACCTTGTTCACTTTGTATGAACTAATTACCGAAAGGTATATCACCGTCTATCAAGAGTTATCGATTTGATTCTTATAAAGTATATGCTTATAAGAAAAATAAATATGCTCATATTGTGCCCCATCCCTTGTTCACTTTGTAAGAACTAATTGCCGAAAGGTATGTCACCGTCTATCAAGAGTTATTGATTTGATTCTTATAAAGTATATGCTTATAAGAAAAATAAATATGCTCATATTGTGCTTCACCGCGTGTTTCTCGGCGATCGAAGAAAGACGAGAAACGAGTTTCTCAACGGTTTCGCAGGCTAGCGCCTTATGCTGCTTTATATATCTTATGCACGCAGATTGGGACAAGCTGCGCGCATGCGTTGAAAATATATTTAAAATGGTACCTTTCGATTCTGATAATCCTCGCATTTGCAGAAGAGCGCTAACTGAGATTAGTTAAGTTAACCTTTTTAACTCTTCTTTCCCAATGTTTTCTTATATGTGTAAACCGAGACGATCAAATTTCTACGGCCCGTTCGATAAGAAACAAAGACAACGAAATCTGTGAAGAAGTGGTTCGAACAAACGTGAATGTACGATTAGTAACCGAAAATTTACAAATGTAGAAATATTTTTGTTTAACAAAATTGTACGTAAAGGGAGGGAAGACCTTTAACCTCCGAAGGTTGGGGTGACGGATGCCATCGGTTCGGAGATAATGTTTCCTCCAGAATAAACAGCCACTGGGGGTTTTACGCTACATGCTTCATCACAAACTTTATTTTTTATATTTTTACGAGTTTATTTTTTGGAATTCTTGTTGTAAAACTGAAAAGCGGAAAAATTATCATTGTTTTAGTGTTAACCAGATTGTTATGGTGTTACCACTTCAGTATTTTTCACTGGTCGATCGTTCCATAATCATTTAACTTTTATATCATATGAGCGTGATGTTCAAAAGATAAAATAAATGATCGCTTTACTTTTCACTTATAAGTATTATATTATATACGTATATATTATCTCAGTTAGTCGTGTTCAATGCAATATGATTCCAAAATTAAATTAAGATTTGTTCTTTATATCTTTACCACTCCAAGCTAAGACGAGAAATAGTGGAGAACCTTGTTTACTTTGTAAGAACTAATTACTGAAAGGTATATCACCGTCTATCAAGAGTTATTGATTTGATTCTTATAAAGTATATGCTTATAAGAAAAATAAATATGCTCATAGTGTGCCCCATCCCTTGTTCACTTAGTAAGAACTAATTACCGAAAGGTATATCACCGTCTATCAAGAGTTATTGATTTGATTCTTATAAAGTATATGCTTATAAGAAAATAAAGAAAAATCAAAACTGTGAAGCTAAAGACACAAAGATATAATGACGTAATCCAAAGAAAACCTGCAAAGATCTTCAGTGGTTATACGAGCGTGTAATTTGTAAATTAATTTTAGTGAGTTCGTCCACCGCATCAAGTACTTTCGTTTTCTAAATTTTCTTCCGATATCGCCGCACCATGCCTATTGTAATACTTTCGCTAAGGCGAAATTAATTATCCCGAAAAGACAAAAGATAAGCGTAAACAGGCGTAAAGAATATTTAGCGTAAAGTAAAAAGAATAGTCGAACGTGCGCACCGCACTGGGCTCAACTTCAGATATTTTGTTATTCAAAAGCCCAATTGTAACATTTCAAATATTTACTATTAGGTAGCAAATATTATAACTTTGTCCGTTTTGGCTGAAATTTAGTACACTTGTTCCTTGGGTGAATACCTAGGGTTGTCATTTTTTTATATACGTTAAAATACACGTTTTTTTTATAAGAATGGTGTAAATCCATTTCATCATGGATATTCTTAACTTTTTTAGGAAAATCATCCTAAAATATTCTTACAGCATTCTTAGGTCCAAATTGACGATTTATAATTTAAAATGGTCTAAAAATGGCATTCTTAGCATGAGTAGCAAAATTCTATGATGGTGATATTCTTAGCATATTCTTAATTTTATGGTCATTTTCATCATGGACATTCTTATAAAGTGTATTCTTATATAAAAAAAAGCGTGTAGTGTCTTTAGAATAATGTCCTGGTCCTCAACGCCGTTCAAAATAAATTACTTCGGAGAAAAGTGGTTTTTATTTACACGTTGCTCTGCAAAATTAATTTCCTACAATTTATCATATACGAAAATTGATTTAACATTAATCAAGATATTAAAGTTTTCTTGGGTTCACAAATGTTTACATATATCCCTATTCTTAAAGTGTGGTAGATCATAGCTTTACAGTTACTATCCACAGACAAGTTTAAATATCCCGATCAAAGGGTCTGACAATTGTAAGATCAGCCAATCTCCGAACTCTGCTCAATGGCACATAAACAAAACTCAAATTGATTTTTTTTAATTCCTTTTGGAGGGATTAAATCAATTATCATTTAGTTTAATGTTTGTCCTTGCCTCTTATGTGCAGTGCAGAAAATTCACCCAAGGAACAAGCATAGCGTAGCGAGATACCCTGCAAAATTTATGGATGAGAGTGGTTTTTACGACACTGTAATTATTGTCTTTGTTTTATCAAAAGATGATGAATACTGTATGTCATTGCAGAAAAATAAATTCTTTATTGCTCGCCCGACTCGAGCTGCTCTACATATCGAAAAAATTCACTACTGTAAATTAAGTTGTATGGCGACCCTGCCACGGAAAATATGTTGACACTACCAACACTGATTAAACCGCTTAGGCTTTCTTGTATCTAATTCAGTTTCTTTGATTTACTTGACTTAGATGATAACGCAGTAAAAATAGTAGTTATAACTAGACGGTTCCCGTCGTCGCAAACACCAGTTTAGCTTGCGCATCAAAAGTCCTTAGGATGATGAAGATGGTATTGCTGATGCTCTCTAACTTTATTTTTAAGGGCTCTGACCATAGTCAGAAAATTGATTTTAGTATCTGAACATAAAAGTTATGTTTTAGATTCTTTAACACTTTTAACAAAGAATTGCCTATATAAATTGCTTTTTAATCAAACCCCTTAAGAGTAATTAAGAACTTAATTGCTAAAATGACGTTATGAACTTTAAAAAGACGTTAATAATATGTTGCATCACCTTCTTTTATAAAAAGTGATAAGTTTTAATGGGTAATTAACCTTTTTGTTTCGAACTTTTTTCAAACTGTCCGCAAAGAATTGAACTACAGGGTGTCCCTAATAAAAGTATCGAGTTTGAACATGCGATTGAGTAAAAAAGTTTGTGTGTGTTATCGCTAAAATATAAGAACGTTCTCCATCACATAGGCTCATTACAAAAGGTAGTAATGACAAAGAAAAAAGAGGGAGAGCTTAAAATACAATTTTGTGAATACACACTTAAAACTTTCTACTCAATCGCATGTTCAAACTCGATACTTTTATTAGGGACACCCTGTATCTTATATTTTGCGGAAAATTTTTCTAAAAAGATGTGTCAAAAGTTATGACTGTTTTTTTAAGCAAAATCCTGATGAAAAATTGATGAAAAACCACTATTTTGAAGATTTCGAGACAAAGAAGTATTTACAAAAATTTTCCGCAAAAATTTTTATTGTTCGGTAAAAGATACATCATCTACTGCGAAAATTTTTTCAAAATGTTTTTTCTTCGCCGAAACTAAGCTCTTCAAAGTTGAAATACTCTTCCTCGCAAAAGTCTTCATTTTCTTCTTCATCGAATTTTTTCAATGGAATTTTTGAATCTTCAGATTCAGGAATAGTTTGTCTAACAGAAAATGTATAACATGCTATAGTTTTGTTGGTTACATCAGTCAGAAAACACATTTTAAACACGGCAATTATGAAAAATTCACTATGGGCAGAGCCCTTAAGGGAATTCGAATTAGTTTTCATCAACCACGGGAGTATATTGATTAGTTGGAAGATTTCTCGTAAATACCCTTTCATGCTTCAAATTGAATGTAAGAATGTTACTTGAAATTTTCACCATAAAACTAGCTTAGCAAACAGTAAACTGTCAATTATGAGTTTCTTCAGGAAGTTTGAAGGCGAACTTATTGAGCAGTAAAACGTCAAATTAAGAGCGTCAAATGTATCATCAGTGTATATATTGATTTCAAAACAAACAATCATGGCCATATCTGAACTTACGGGATAACATTTTATATCAAAGGGGCACGCCTTCTAAAACTCGAAAAGTTACGTCACATGATTTTTGAATAATTGACGTCAGAATTAATTTCGTTAATATTTTCCATGAATGGTGGAATGGGTGTAGAGGCTGAGCACTTCTTTGGAGCGTTAGCTAATCTACTAGGGCAGGGGGCGTACGGGGTTTGCTAATACCGAAATACCAAACAATTTTGCTAAAATTTCCGAAATTCCGTAAAAAAATACCTGCAAATCCGATACCGATTTTTAAGGGTATTTTTCCTCGTTTTGACTATTTTTCATCAAATTAGATTTTTCATGTATGAATTCCGAAAAAGCGGGATAAAAACTTTATAATACCGAAATTCCGAATCAAAAATTCATGGATTTCCGATACCAAAACAGTTTCAGCATTCCAAAATACCGAAGGAATTTTGCCCGATTTACGAAATTCCGCAAAAAAAAGGGTCGATTTCCGCAATTCCGAAATACCGTACGCCCCTTCCTACTAGCGGATAAGACTGATGCTCACACTTCTCAAACTAAAAATTGAATTCGAACAAAAATTTCGTTTGCTCTAACAAGATCAGTCGTCACTTAAACCAAACCTTAGGTTTGATGAAATTGATTTGTTAAATAACAATATTTTGAAATGTTAGCTTTTCATAGATTTTAGTGCGTCTCATAGTTCTGGCTTTTAATTTTTTTCACCGTATTTCCATTGCTTTCACTTATGCTTTTGGGGCTGGCATGACACCCAATTTTCCTACTACTCCAAGAAGTGCGATGGAGAGGAACATGCAATAAACTAATTGAACTAAACACTGGTGAAAAGTTTGAATTTCACTGGAGCGGTTATAAACGAAAACGTGAAGCAGGAGTGGGCATTCTCATTCGTCTAGACAGAAACATTGAAATGGAAAATCCCGACTACAATGAACCTCGAGTAATGGGCATCAACCTCAAGAACCACGGTTTCAACCTGAGAGTTGTCAATTTATATTCTCCCACTGATTGCACAGACGAGCAAAAACGAAAGTTCTATTCTGATATCAACAAAGCGTCAAAAACAATCCACAAGCATCAAAAATTGATTATCGCCGTCGACTCTAATGCTACCACAGGGGTTGCAAAATATAAAAGTAACTTCGATGGAAAGAGAACAGTTACCGATATTGACTTCAATGATAACGGTATGCACCTCAAACAGCTCTGTCGCACTTGTACTCTCAACATATCGTCAACCTTCTTCAAACACAGATTACTTCACAGATATACCTGGTATAGCAATGATAAAAAGACTAGAAAAATTCTAGACTATATCCTATGTGAAAGCTACAGACAACAATACATGATCGATTGTCACGTCTACCGCAGTTTCGATACCGAGACTGATCACCGACTTTTAAAAGCCACAATGTTTGCTCCCACCTCAAAGAAAAGTCGAAAGAGATTCTGCAACAATCCCAAACCTCCGAGACAACGTGTTGACCTCACTAAACTCAAAGATCATCAAGTCCGTGAACGATACACCTCTAACCTAGACGCAAAACTACGAATGAATAGAGATGATTCAGCCGATACCTCCACTAGATCAACAAACTTAATTAACACGCTTTCTTCAGCTGCATTCGAAACGCTTCCACTGAAACAAAAACGTGACGAATCCAAAGAGGACTTCAAAGACGATGATTGCTTCAATAGACTTCTTGAAAACAGAATGGCTTTTTCGAAAGGTACTCAAGAATTCAAGAAAGCTACCATGAAGATAAAGAATCGTGTGAAATACCTACGTAACGAAAAGCTAAGACGCGAAGCCGAGACGGTAAACCAGCACGCAACTCGTAGAGAAGCTGAGGAACTGTTCAGAAAGATTAAAAATGTTAGTTCTTCGTTCCAAAACGTTCGCAGGAAAAACAAATGTGACTCCGAAAAACTCAGAAACTATTTTTATGACCACTTCACCACGAAGCTTAACGATTAGGCTGAAATTCCGAATGAACTCGATTCTGTCCCATCCTTCATTGAAATGCTTCAGGACAATGAAGACGATATCAACCAAAATCCACCGACACCCGAGGAAATAAAGAAAGTGCTGAAATCGATGAAAAATGGAAAGGCGTAAACAGATGCCCCTTCCGAATTTTTCAAATACGCCACCGACTCTGTCAAGCTCCTAAATGAAGTCCATTATCTCCTCAATGATATTTGGGAATCACAGACAATTCCGAATTCTTGGACACACTCCAAACTAGTTGCGCTATGGAAAGGAGCCTGAAAGGGAAGTCCATCTGACCCTAAAACCTATAGAGCGTAGACTAGTTACAAGTCAGCTCAGTCCTACGTAAGATTCTCGTGATAGTAATTATAAACAGAATCAAGTCGTGGTACGATAAAACGCTAATGGACCAGCAACAAGGATTTCGTTCGGGGAGAGGAACATCTGATGGTATCTATATAACCAAACGAATTCAACAAATAACTGACTCCATTAGAAAGCCGGTATACTTCTTATTTGTCGACCTCAGCTCAGCCTTCGACCACGTTATCAGAGAATGGTTGTTTAAATCAATATCCCAACGCTTCAAACCCAATCGATCAACCAAACTTTTTGATATTCTTCAAGCTGTTTACTCATACACTACAACAGCCTTGTCTGAAACTCCCGATGACTCATTTGAAATCTTAACTGGTGTACGCCAAGGTGGTTCTGAATCCCCGTTTTTGTATAATTTATACATGGTATACGTTTATGAAAATGAATGTCAAACTCAACAAATAAGTTTTCTAAAACTGAAATATCGTATACGTTCAACTGCAACCACACGAGAAGAGAGAGCAAAAGGATACGAAGGAGATCATGACGCAGACTGGTCGGGTTATGCGGACGATTTAGACCTATTTTTCGAAAGTGTAGTCGATCTTCAAAAGGGCCTTGTTCTTTTACATGAGATATTCTCAAAATACGGACTGAGTATTAACATAAAAAAAAGAAAAAGTATGATCTTCAACTTTGAATACATCAAAGAACATTACCAGTCGACATACCCTGAATCTATTGCTGAACTACAGAATCTGGCGATCGAAAACGTTAAAACATTTCGATACCTTGGAGACGAGATAAAATATAAAGAACCATCGACGACGGGCAGCGCATAAATAAGCCTTCGTATATCACTAACTGAAGCTAAATTTTACGAACTGGTTACTAAATTAACGAACTATAAAATTCATTTGAAAACAAGAGTACTGATTTTCAATTCAATGGTTCGCACTAGATTGACTTATTCTTGCCAGACTTGGAATGTGAGTACTGCAGAAATGAATAGAATAAATTCTGTATATGTTGGTATGCTTAGGAAACTTGTACGAAATGGCTCCAAGACTGAGGAATATCGGTTTGTTATGACAAACCAAGACATTCTACGAATTTGTCGAACCGAGGATATCGCAACTTTCATATCAAAACAACAATCAAGTTATCTCGCACACTTGGCACGACAACCAAACCAATGTTTAACAAAAAGACTCTTGTTCAATGTTTAACAAAAAGACTCTTATTCAACGTAAACAAACGTACGAAAATTGGTCGACAAACTGAGACACTAGAAGACAAAGTGATGAAATCTTCTGGGTTGACAAAAGACAATTTCTGCAAAGAAGCACTAAAACGAAAGGGACATGGTTCATCCCAGACGAACCACCAACAGTTGTCAAACGGACGACTTGGCTAAACCAGCAAGTACAAGTAAATTGTGCTATTTCGACAGGATTCGATCGTGATTTCAATTTTTCATTTAACTTTGAATTCTATTTCCTAGCTCTACGTATTTAAAGGTTTTGTTTTTACATAAGTGTTCCCGTTTTACATAAATGTTCCCGTTTCATATTAGACACATATTTAATATCAGGACAGTGTCTTGCAATTGTTATATTATGCTGATATAAACAAAAAAATTTTCCTCTTTCTGATCAATTTTCCTCAACATTCGTGTCAATTCAGTATAAAATAGCTTGTAAAATAAAATTGATGAGTAAGCAAACGATATCACTCTTATTTAAAAACAAAACCTTTAGGCAATTTATATATTGTAACGTTTAATTTAATATGTATAAATTATTATTAATATTATTGCATATTGTTAACCGGTTACTTTTTCGAAGCGGGCTACATGGCTTTTTGCGCAATGCAATTGGTTCTTTTCGCATGGCGACGGGCCTACATTGTCCAGAGTTGCCCGTCGTTAGGAAAATTCATTGTGACGTCACTTTTTCAAAGGAAAATGAACAATGCGTTGACATCATTTCTCTCATTTTTTATTTCTGACGTCAGAAATTATAGCAATTTTTTATCTCTTTTCGCTTGTTTTTTCTGCTTTATTTCGCTATTTTTCCTGGATAAAGCGCTAAAAATCAATCAAAGTTGTTAAGGAAACGGTTAACAAATACAATAATGACCGGTTTTTTTCGGGCTGTACTGAAAATATTGCCCTCGGTCAACACAACAACCTCCCAAGCTCGGTCGTTACTTGACCTCGGGCAATATTTCTCAGTACAGCCCTCACTAACTGGTCATTATTGTATTAGTAAAAAACACTTTTCAAAAAAAAAAAAAATCACTGTAGGGGCTTCTTTGATTCGAACGTCAAATCCTTTTTTGGACGAGGGTTTTATCGGAAGGTAGTGTTAATGTTCGCGCTCAATAGATGAAAATGAAAATTTAAACATAAGATTAAAACCACAACGTATCATCATATCATCCTTATTCTAAAGACAATAAGATTTTTTTGTCTCAAAACTGCACGAAATCCCTCACTCAACCACCCCCTGGTAAAATTTGAGAATAACAGCTCAGCTTACCATCTTGGTTACACACATTTTTCATAAACTCATTACTATACATAGTGATATGACTAGGTCACAGTGTGGATCTAAACCACACTGAAACGACCGCCTTCCATTACGCATCACGCTCGCGAAAGAGCGCGCGCACATTATTAACGCCTACATGTCATCTCCAGTACATTTTAGATTATTCATTGAAAACAGGTTACAATATAGTCATTTTTCATGTCTCGATTATTCAATTCCGAATAAAAGACATTCAGGGAAAATAAAGAGAAACACCTGGGTAATCTAGTTAAAAAACCCGAATGTAAATGGTAGACAAAGTAATGAGCCAAGACAAAACGAGATTAGCGTACCACTATGAAAGAAACCGCCTCCGGCGGTCGATAATTAGTAAATCAACACAGAAATATAAAATCATACCGTGTAACTCAAGCCTTATCCTTTTTTTGTTGTTTTTTTAACTTTGGTTGTAGAGATTTTTTGACGAATAAAAACAAAGCTCAAACGAATCATAGAATGCACCCCCCACCCTGAGCTTAGGGGGGGGCTAAAACATTTCTGCTTGATTGGCTGTATTTTTCAAAAAATACTGGGGGCTAGCTTGCTAGGGGGGGCTGAGTATTGTGTAATAGAACTGGGGGCAGAGCTGATAGGTTGAAGATATTTTAAATTATGTTAAAAATCTATGCTGCGAGGAAGATTTTATCCCTCTTTTTAGCCGGGGGCTATTTTCCTTAGCCCCCCCCCTCCCTGAAAAATGGCTGGACCCCTCTGCACACTATGACGAAGAATAAAGGAACAATGATTAGTTTAGATATAAAAATAAATCAAAAACACTTTTTTTCTTATATCGTAATAAAAACCCATTTCCTTCAAAAATACAGGAAATTAATTTTCTCTTAAGAAACAAGCATATTTTTTTCTTTAAACAAACGGCCAAATGTCTGGAGTAATTCTGGATGGGAATTAGGCCTCCAGGAATTGATAGTTTCTGTTAAATAAAAACGGAAATTTTTCTTTAAAAATACAGATAAGTAGAAATATTTGGGAAATTTGTCTTTGAACAGGACAAATAGTAAATCACTAAAAGGGTCAGTGACACATATTATACTAACTTTTCTTTAATTTTCAGCACCCTTTAACTTGATTTCTATTTGGATAGATACCATCAAATTTTGGTCTCTTGTCAGTACCCCTGGAAGGTGTATTCATTCACAGATTGGTAGCCAAAGAAAGCTCTCCAAGATTAAATGACAAATAAATTCCAATCTGAACATATTTTGGAAAGCTCTGAAATGACAAAAAGATAAGTTAATCAACTCAAACATCTCAGAACAATAAAAAACTATGCCAGATATAAAAAAATATCGATAAAATCCATAGAGAGAGTAGGTAATCAGTTTAAGTGTCTTTTAAAGTGTGCCAAAATTCCTAGAATTGCAATCAGTTGCAATCTTGATCATATTTAAGCCAGATATCAGGAAATATTGATGATAATGGTTAGGCAGTGCATAGCCTTGACTATTTTGAATGATCTAGATGGTTAAAACTTTTCTTCTTATTATTCATGAGCTCCCCAATGTATGCTCCAGATTCATGGTTCCGACTGGGGTTCTAGGTCCCCCCCGCCAAATTTAGGTCCCCCTGAGAACAAGGTCCCCTCAGCCTGATAAAATTTTAGGTCCCAGTATAGGGGAAAAATTTTATGGCATTCACAAAGCTCTATTTACATGTGTGTGCACTTTTAGAGAATGCAATAGAATGTCTTCATTTTTGCATTTTACGAATCAGATCACACTTTGCATGAAAACATAAAGGTATAGAGAAATTAAAAAACCAACAGTAAAGAAAAATATTTAGGATGTGTTATTTAGCCCCCAGAGTTACATAAACTAGTCCAGGAAAAAATGGCCAAAATCCCACCTTGAATGGAACTTTGTGAGCCATGGTTTTTTAGCTTCCTATACACCTCTAGTTTATATTTTTTGATGGTTTTCAGGCTGAATAGGTGATAAAAGGTTCGTACCAGGCTTTTAATGGGGGGTCTCTATCAATTTTGTACAAAAGATTTGCTAGTGGGGTAGGGCACTTTAACGGCTGATATCAGCCGAAATACTTGCATTATGGTTATGAAACTTTGCACACATCAAGCAAATATGTTCAAAAAAATTATTTTAAAGTTTCAATAAAAACTGACCATCGATGTGTATTTTACAGACCAGAATATCGAAAAATTGCCCAAAAATCGCGTTTTTTCAGAAAATCAAACTCAAAAGTTTCTCTAAAAGTACTCTAATACCTTTGTTTTAAAGCTATTTTACATTATTACAAGTTAGATAGGATCTAATGAAAGACATTAGAAAGATTGCATACTCAACATAATTTTCTTCAATGAAAAATATCAGAAATATTGAAAATGTCAATTTTACAGACCAGGGGAATTTCAGATTCTGGGTGGGAGTAAGACTGGTTAGACGTGGAATATTGAATGAAGTACGTTATCTGTTGCAATGAAACTTTGTAAACATCAAGTTAAAATGAATAAAAACATGATACTAAAATCTCAAAAAATAATTTGTGATATCGTGTATTTTACAGACCAGAATATTGAAAAATTAACCAAAAAATGCCATAATTTTTCAAAAAAACTCATTATTAGCTGCATTGAAGGGCTGAATGAAATTTATTTTGAAATTCTTTCTGTCAGTTCGTAATTTTCGTAAAATTTATGATTTTCCACAATTCAAAAACCGCTAAAATCATAAAGTCTCTTCTGCTTTGCCTCTTTCAATCTCTCTCTGTTTGTTTCAGATAACGGCTTTATCTTTGAATAAGTAGACTGTTGCCCATAGTGGTGGGGGGCGTACGAGGGTTGCCAACACCGAAATACCGACAGATTTTTCTTAAATCACCGTAATACCGACAAAATTTTCCTAAAACACCGACACCGACGTCTTTTAGAGCAAGCTTAAGATTTTTATTCTTAGTACGAATGCTCAATATCACGAGCGTAGTTTAGTGCACTAGTTCAGTTTTTCTTGGAGAAAACGATCGCCGATTCAAGGGTTTCAAATCTTTAAAGCTCAGTTTTTCAACGACTAGTGGATAAACAAATCCAGAATTTTTAGGGAACACTTTGAAGGGTTTAAAGTGCTATTTTTACTTTAGTGCTTACTTTAGTTGACTTTGAAGAAAAACATTTAAAAAGTTTTTAAAAGATCTTGCAAAAAACGAGGGAACAAAAGAGATATCTGAATGTATAAAGTAATGGAGGAGGAGGCGCAACCATGGTTTGCGCAAACGAGCTCTTGTTCAGTAGCGACCTGGCTTAATTTTCTGGATGGTGCAAACTATGAAATAGGCGCCCCTGGTATTTTTTGTCCTTATTTGCGCCCTCCATCATTAAGTGACATAAACTGTAAGAGCAGTGAATGGTTGAAAGTAGCGCCCGGAATCTTTGAGTTAAGAAACTTGGAATTTTTATTTATACGAAGATGGTGGTAATGATTACCTGGTATTTATTTCCTTGTAATTTGAAATGTAAAAATCTTCTGGACAAGGAGGCGCAACCATGGTTTGCGCCGACAGAAAATTTTTCAACTTTCAACTTTCAATCTGTCTAAAAACGCCACATATTATACCGATTTAGCACCAAAAATAAAGCCCTTCAAATAAAATACATGAGCTGTTGATACTTGAAATGGAAATTTTGTACCTAAGGCGATTTTGTAAGGCGATTTGTTCTACACAACATTTTTGTTTTCTAAAATTTTCTCAGAAAAATTACCTGATAATCTTTAAGCTTTTGCGCCGGTGGTCTTAGTTTTTTCTCCATTAATAAAGATCAATGGCTAAAAAGAGGCAGGAATAAGGGGCACGGAAACAAGAAACGGGTTCTTTGAAATTTTGGCGCCGCAGGCAAAAATCTTTGGTGTGAGAAAGGTCAAACCAGCTTAAAGCCACATTTATGCTTTTTCGCGAGGTCTGAATTGCTGTTTTAAAAAATGCTGACATTTTATACATATAGCACTTTTTTAAACCAATCATCAAAACAAAAGAACGCGCGCAACGTCTTTCATTGTTCAATTAAACAATAGAATGTCCTCTTTCTAAAATTACATTTTAACGACCCGAAAGTTTGCAATGTTTTGACTTTTAAGAGATGAATAAAAATTGAAATAAAGTGTCTGTGTTTTTAATGCAGTAGCGTGAATAATGTTATGCTTTTGCAGAATAAGCAAAGAGCCTCGTGTATGTATAGAGTAACCTGATAACAGCTGTTCATAATTTTCTTACGTGCACGGTAAACCTCTGAAGGCACTTGAAAATTATACATCTGAGGAAAATAGTCCTCCCGCGGAAAATTTTACAACAAGAATCTTGTTGTGCGCCAGAAAGTCAAAAACTGATAAGGCGCCCTATTCGTAAACACAATCACGCAACTTTGTTGTCATCCCCAATCCTTTTAGACGAACGCGGTCCTTACGATTTCGAGATTGCATATTCGTCAGATTGTATGTTTTCACCCATCCCTTTAGAGCTTCAGCGTGGTGTGCAGAAAACAACCACAATCTGATCTCAGGTTAGTATAGAGTGGCTTTAAAAGAGCTCCTAAAAAGGAGAAAGTTAGTCAGCATAAGACCACAAAAACCACAGCAAGCATCAACAAGTTTTGATCTTTTTGGTAATCTCTCATTTTTATTCACGGCATAACATTATAACGGGGAACCCCTCCCGATCCCAAGAAATGGGTTTTCTAATCATTCACGGGTCGAAACCCCTGAAGCCTTAGCATGTTTCTCATTACATTGTCTTTAAAACGCTTTAACCAGACAGGGTCGCAAACCGATTGAAACAAAGCCATGCGGGTAAAAGAAGGCACAAGCATGGTTTGCGCCGACAGAAAAATATTTCAGGAAATCTCATTTTGCTAAAAACGCTCTCTTTTTCACAAAACTAGTCATTTTACTACGCCATCCAGATAAATAGTTCGTTTGATTTAGGCTGAAACTAAACTGGTATTGAAAGCCTGCAAAGAGAGCTCTGCAAGGGGAGGACCACAGGAAGTATTTTATATTGAAAGGCAAATGAGATATGATTCGAGGGCCAACCATGGTTTGGCCCGAGGAGGCAAAATTTGAAATTTAAGGTGCCAGAAATGCTAAAAAACGCATCTAAATCATAGGTTAATGGATTATTCCGTAAAATGAAAGAATTTAACGATTGTTGATTTTTGATGAGTGCTGCAGCAAATTTTTTTTTCGTGAACGGACGGAAGTATCTTCGACGGTCAGAAGTATCATCTTGACGGCCCATTTTCCCTTTCCTATCTTTCACCTTATCTGTTTTTTTCTACTTTCTGGGACTTAGTTTCTCATTTCTGACTGAGTTTTCATACCTGTCAATCATTTGTCCATCAATTTCGACCTGTCTAATTTTCGCACCGAGTGGGATTCGAACCACCACCAAAGAAAGACCTTCAAATTCGGAAGCCAGCGCTCTATCCGTTTAGCCGTCGCCGCACAGCAAACTAACGCAATTCATAACATATTATACCGAACTGGCAAAAGACGGGGGTAATGTTATTATAATATGGGTAAAAGTACCCCTTTTTTAAACCTGACTGAAATTCGAGCCGTTACTAGCAACCCTGCGGGGCCCAAGGCGCCGAATATGCACCCGGCACAGTGACAAGCCGTTACTAGCAACCCTGACCCTACCTAATTGATTGGTAATGACCCAATACCCCCTGAACCACGGAATGACGGATAGGAAAAATTACAAATGATACTTCCGACCGTCAAAAGATGATACTTCTGACCGTCGAAGATACTTCCTTCCGTTCACGGAAAAAAAATTTGCAGTGCTGCATTCGAGACCTCGAGAAATTCTGCAAACTTGGCTTTCTTTACCTGTTACCCACTATTATGATTTTTTTCATAAAGTGCACATTTCCCGTAAAGAAGTGGTTAAGAAACACCATTATGCACACAATTTTAAAAAGAGGATGAGACAGGGCAGCTACCAAAAATAGCTATATTATAGCTACAATTCTACTCGTCATAGCTACAATTCTTGTATAGATAAGATATTCAATAGCTGAAATGCAAAAATTGCGATTCAAAAACTTTATGAGATCCTTTGAAATATGCAGATTCACCGCCAGTATTTCTCGAATCACCGAAATACCGACCCAAAAAATCAATTTTACCGTCACCGCAAGGCATGTCCAACACCGAAATACCGACACTTTTTACTTAAAACACCGAAACACCGACGCAAAAAAGGTCAATACCGACACACCGACAAACCCGTACGCCCCCCACATAGTGCACTACACATCGTAACAAGCTATTCATTTTAATTTTATTATTAACATAATTGTACTAGCCTGAAATGAAAAAAAATATAATCATAAATCTCCAGTCTAACGCAAAAAATACTTTAGATATTTCAATATATTGTTCAATATATTGAACATATTCATTCTCAACTTAACATCACTTGGACTCTATTCTAAAAATGAAAATGTTTTCATTAAATGGAATGTCACAAACATTCGAACTATGCAAATGAGCAAAACGTTCGATTTTCACGATCGTTCTACCATTTTGTAAACATCCCGTAAAAAGATGAAATATAGAAACAAAATAAAAACAGAAAAAATGGAGTGGAACTGCATAGGAAATTAGGCGTTGGTGTTTTTGAAAAATTATGGCATTTTTTGGTTAATTTTTCAATATTCTGGTCTGTAAAATACACGCTATCACAAATTATTTTTTGAGATTTTAGTATCATGTTTTTATTCATTTTAACTTGATGTTTACAAAGTTTCATTGCAACAGATAACGTACTTCATTCAATATTCCACGTCTAACCAGTCTTACTCCCACCCAGAATCTGAAATTCCCCTGGTCTGTAAAATTGACATTTTCAATATTTCTGATATTTTTCATTGAAGAAAATTATGTTGAGTATGCAATCTTTCTAATGTCTTTCATTAGATCCTATCTAACTTGTAATAATGTAAAATAGCTTTAAAACAAGGTATTAGAGTACTTTTAGAGAAACTTTTGAGTTTGATTTTCTGAAAAAACGCGATTTTTGGGCAATCTTTCGATATTCTGGTCTGTAAAATACACATCGATGGTCAGTTTTTATTGAAACTTTAAAATAATTTTTTTGAACATATTTGCTTGATGTGTGCAAAGTTTCATAATCATAATGCAAGTATTTCGGCTGATATCAGCCTTTAAAGTGCCCTACCCCACTAGCAAATCTTTTGTACAAAATTGATAGAGACCCCCCCTTAAAAGCCTGGTACGAACCTTTTATCACCTATTCAGCCTGAAAACCATCAAAAAATATAAACTAGAGGTGTATAGGAAGCTAAAAAACCATGGCTCACAAAGTTCCGTTCAAGGTGGGTTTTTGGCCATTTTTTCCTGGACTAAACTAATGCAGGTCCCCCCCCCCAAGATAGAGCTCCCCCGTCTGTCAGGAAAAACAAGCAGCTCCCACCACTTATACAGGAAATTTTAGGCGGAGGGGGGGGGGGTTTTAGCCATGAGATTGTGGTAACAATATTTAAAAGTTATCTTCCATTAAAAAACTAAAAATTTAGTGGCAGATAACTTTTAAAATATTGATATATGGCTCTGGTTCTTAACTAATCGAGCACTCTTATGGCATTGATTTACCACACTTGCTTTGGTTACTGGTAACTAAATATGTAATGTTAGGAGATTATCAACAATACACTTTTTTATAAGAACATCCAAAATTTTTGAAGCCTTCGGACGTTCTTAAATTTTTGAGTTTTAAGCCTAAGAATGTTCTTAACATGTTCTTATTTTGACCAGTTTCTGAGTATTATGGTCCATTTTCCTGAGAATATGGGTGTTTTAGAGTCCCCTAAGCCTTAAAATGTTCTTAACTTGTTCTTAAGTTTTTGGCCTAATGTTCTTAAATAGTTTGTTCTCATAAAAAAAACGTGTACCTTGCCTTTCTTACCATTTAAAAAAAAAGTGTATTGACATAGTGAGCAGAGGGGTAGACCCCCTTAAAACCCTGTCTTTTAGTTAAAACCCCCTCTTAAAAATGAATCTTCCTCAGCCCCCCTCTTTTTATTCAGCCCCCTCTTTTTCCCAGGCTTATGTCCAACCCCGTCTTTTTTACCTTTTACGAATAAACTCTTACAATCTCTAAGTATATTCTAAAGGCTATTTTTAAAATGAATCTGATGATTGAGAAATTACCTTTTAACAGAAAAAAATCAATATAAATTTTGAGAAATTTAAAAATTAGTGGGAAAAACTTTTCCAAATTTTCCAAGCTCCTCTCTTTTTGCCAAACCATCCCTTTTAATTGAAATTTTCAGAAGCCCTCTCTTCTTTTAATGTCAAAAAAAATTAAATTCTCAAATCCCCCTTTTTCAAGGGGGGGGGGGGTGGGGGTGCCAACTATGATTTAATAACTATATACAGCATTGATTTTAATAATGATGTCATCTAATAGACCTTTTGCTAATCATGATGTCAATTTGGATACTAACTGTGTTAAGCAAAATATTAGTGCACTTTTAATAATTATGCATTACTACTGTAGTGTGTCATTTTTTTAAAGCTGGAGATTTTTAAAAATTACAATATTCAACATGACATACTGATCAGAAAAAGGTCTATAGATTTGCTTTTTACAATAAGACGGCTGTTGCCATAGTGACCAAATAATCTATCCTGTTTGTACTGGCTGAGGGGGAGTAATGTATTTGTGATAATTTGTTATTCAAAAGACCATGTTTGCCTAAGTCTAATAGGAAAAGGTCTATAAAAACTCTGTTCTGTTTAGCTCAGAATCTTAGCTAGCTAGCTACACTGTTGATTCTTTTTCTGAATTGCGGATTTTCCAGTATAACCATACAGTCAGATACAGTACATAAAATGTCCTCGTACACATTTCATTTGGTTTCGTAGTCAAACATTGTTTGGGTGAAAACAATTTCATTCATTCAACAAAATTAAATTGGATTCAGTTTGCAGAACATGGCCAATCATCCAGATTTCCAGGGCAGTCTTAAAATGTGCCATTTCATCATGGATATTCTTAACTTTTTTGGGAAAATCATCCTAAAATATTCTTACAGCATTCTTATTACTTGGGGTAATTGGCAATATTTAATTTAAAATGCTCTAAAAATGACATTCTTTGCTTGAATAGCAAAATTCCATGATGGTGATATTCTTAGCATATTCTTAATTTTTTGGCCATTTTCATCGGGTGGATGTCACTAGTCCGACACTTTCTAGTCCGACAGTAAAATAGTCCGAATCTTTAAAATAAATTTACAATTAGGAAGTCTTTTCTCCGACGTCACTTTTGTCCGAAAACGAAAGATTTTAGAGTGTCGAATGTTGAATAAGGGTTTTTCACTGAGATAATATTAATATGTTCATTTTGGCGGCATTTTCACATAATTAGAAACAAAGGACCAATCAAATTTGCGTAAAGATAATTTATAACAAAAAGAATGCACCACCTTTAAGGGTCCCTTTTCGCTTGTTCAGAATTACAAGGGTTTTAAAACACAAACTTTAATCAAAGAAGAAGGGTTGTAAAACAGCTAAATCCAATTTCTTGACTCTTGAAAGCCTAATCCTAAAAAGCTTCCCAAAATTTAAGAAAAGTCCGGTTTAGGGGCCCAACCTCAAAGTCTGAACTTTGGATTTTTATAAGCACGTGGTTGCTTATAAAAGATAACCCCCTCTTCGCCGATTTATATTTCGTTTTATGAATATGTTTTTTTTTACTCGTTGTCGGACAAAATTGCTGTCGGAACACTGACGCATTCGTCACATCCAATGTCGGACATTTTTACTGTCGGACTAGAAAGTGTCGGACTACCGACGACCTCCCTTTTCATCATGGACATTCTTATATAAAGTGTATTCTTATAAAAAAAAAGCATGTATTGCACTTTAACTTTAAGGGTCAAAATGAGAGAAAGTGCTAGAAAATGCACTTTTAGGGTGGTGTATAAAAAGGAAAAGTGAGAATAGCAAAGCTTTTTGGGCAAATTTTGAAAAAATCACACAATTTTTTGCCTTTAAACAGTTAGCCACACTAGCGTCCCGCCAAAATGCGTATCAAAGATTAATGCTGCGAAAGCGCTATATCGTTTACTTGACTCTCAAGCAAAACAATGCGCCGCAAAACTTCTAAAGGGATTCATGAAAAAATAACCCGGCGCTTTTTAATGAAATTAACATTTTCAAAAACTTTGAGAAATTGCCTAAAATTTGTGCCATAGATGAAAAAATTTGAGCCAAGCCAACCTTGAAAACTAATTTGAAGATCAACTTCCCAAGAAAAAGATCTACGGGGGAGGCGGAACCCACCTAGATCCGCGCACTGCCGGATAGGCTATCTCCCGGAAATTTTGCCGGACCTCAAACAATGACCCATTTACATGTGCGTAATTGTTTTACTTTAGCGTATAAACAAGGCCTTAAAAATCGAAGCGCTGTCTCGGGAATTGAATGACAAATTTTAGTTGGTTGATTTTGGCTGCTGCACGTTTTATTTTGTTTACAACTTTTAGTTTTAATTATTATTGTCTTGCGAACTTGATTTAGGTAACTCTCATCCTTGTTGTTGAAATGTATCCTGTAGATGACTGATGTTGTTTTTTCTGAAAGCTAGATTTCCTAGTGTGACTAACTGTTAAATGGACAAAAATTTCCAAGATAAGAAAATGCCCCATCATAAGCATAAGGGGTCAATTTTTCACCTAAATTTACTCAATTTTTTTAAAATTTACTCTTCACTACACTGTACAGGTCCAATTTTAAAGGCCACGAATACAGTAGATTTCAGTTCAGATCAAGAGCACTCACCTTTTCAACAGAATTAGCATATGAAGAGATGACACTAGTTAATCCAACCAAACCAAAAATAATGAGGAAAATGTCTATATACCTAATGGACCTAACAAACAAATATTTTATCCTCGACCGAGAAAGCATCATTGTTCCATTTACTGCAAAGTACTATGGTACTATCTACTGCACCTCACAGAAGCAGCCACCGACCTAAAATTTTCAAATATCTGTTCTGATTTGCCAGCTGGAAGGATTTTCACGAAATTAAGAACAGTTCCTCGTTTTCCAGGGCAGAAATTTTTACTTCAGAACATTATATTTTTCCAGCTAGGAGGTAAAAAAACTTTCGGAACAGGTACGAAATTACCAGGCGATTGATTTTACGCGAGTTAACTGTTCTTATCTGCCAGGGTTGACAAAATCTTATAAGAACAGATCGCTAAATTCCAGCTCGACGTTGAAGGACTTTTAAGAACAGAAACTTAATTTCCAGCTAACAATTCGAACAGATCGTCAATTTCCAGATGTTTTGTAGAACAGATGGAGAATTTTCAGCTACCACTCCAGGCAACCACATTCAGATCTCAAAGACTTTTTGACTTTTTTGAAATTTCCTCAGAACAGATAGGAAATTCTTATAGACACCTTATTTTTTTGGATATCAAACTATTTTTTCATTAGAACAGATCATATTTTTCCAGCTGGTCCCAATCTTCAGTAGAACAGATCATATTTTTCCAGCTGCTCCCAATCTTCAGTAGAACAGACCATATTTTTCCAGCTGGTCCCAATCTTCAATAGAACAGACCACTTTTTTCCAGCAGACTGTTTTCTTTAGTTCGTTAAGAACAGACCGCCATATCCAGCTGGAACGTGCCTTCAGAACAGATGTTTTGAAGTCCCCCTTCGGTGGATGCTTTCGACCTCAGACCAAAAAATTATGTTTATTATGTTTGGACCGGGTGTCGGTTTGGGAACTCCGTCGTCGGTTTGATTGGGTTTCTGATTGATCGGCAGTTATGTTTGGTCCTGACCGCAAGTGAAAATTTTTTGTTTCGATTGACCATGAAGGTAAAAAGAAAAATAGATTATTTTTCTTTTTACCTTCATGGATTGACGTTGGGTGATGGAGTGGATGACGGTGTAAACAAATTGCTCCACATATTGATCTATATTTTTGCCGCCTTACGAGATTTTTTTTTCAGTATTCCCAGGTATTCCGTGAAACTTCTTACCCGGTTTTCTTTGCTATTCCGATGGAACGGAAGCCCAAATGCACAAAAATATCGCCTAGGTTTGCGTTTCTTTACGCCTCGTAAACCTAGGTTTATGCTTTAAAACCCAGGGGGGGGGGTACTAGGGTTGCGAGCTGACGGGGGGGGTGCCGCCCGACTTTCGAACTTTGGACCCTTACCCGGGACTAAAATGGAGAAAACAAAGGAACATTTGGGGAATTTTACGACCCTTATCGCATTGGGACAATTTTGACCAAATTTCGATCTTTTAGGCGGTAAAAAGTTGAAACTTTCCTATTTTTCCGACCCTTAGTGGGGGACTACCGTGAAAAGCACAGGCCAAAATCATATATTGACCTATGCCGACCACCAATAGAGAATCATTCAGCGCGCAATCAAAACGCAGAGAAAAGTTAGAGAAAAGTAACCATGACGACCATCCAAGATCTTGAATGAGAAGTTCAAAGTTGATATTTCTATTCCCGTCGTTAAAAACACAACCCAAAAATGTCATCAATGTTTTTCAAAAAGAGTCAGTGATAAAGAATCATAACATAAAGTCTGTCTATTTATTTCGATTTCATTGAAGTAACATTTTAACAAGACGACTTAAAGTCGAAAATTTCGCATAACACTTGAACATCAACGACGAAGACGCGTGAAACGTGACTCCTGCAGCATTATGCATTTTGAATGAAGCGTTACACAAAATATACACAATGTATTGTACACACAGGTCATAGATATTATGTTTTTTTAATGAAAAATCTCAATCCATTAAAAAAAAGATTCCTTAAAAAATGCGACTAAAGAATTCCATTCTATAAAGCGTAAACAAATCTTTCAATTCAGAATAATTCAGAGAACTGCAATATACTTGAGAAAAATAATTTTAAATTTTTTTGAAAATGAAGAAGAAAAAATGAACTTTTCATTCTTTGATGCCAGAACCCTCATTTTGTGCTTTGAAGGAACTTGTGATTAAGACTTCTTTCACTTGCGCAAAGTTTATATTTACTTCTTTCTATAAACAGTAGAATTTATCTAAAATTGAGAAAAATGGCTAGTCAGAAAAATCTGTTGTATACTATCTTCGCTTTCTGATATGAATGATGGCCCACCACCATCAAGATCATTGGACTTTTCCAGAAAAAAATTGAATATGGGGAGGGGGTAGAGGATATAACATTTTTTGGAAATCCCCCCCTCTGAACATTGTGACCTTTGATCCCCCGGACAGCAGGTCTAACCCCCCCCCGGACAAGCATCAGTTGATCCCATCGAGAGCAAGTTTACCCCCCCCCCCCAGGACAGGGCAAATTTTGTAGATTTTTCACTACCCCCCCCCTCCAGACACTATATCCTCCACCCCCATGTACAGACATTTTCTGGAAGAGCCCATTAAAGGCAAAAAGCAGTTGAGTAGTTGAACTCCAGCTTCTGGCCTAGAAAATTACAGGGTAATAACTAGCCAACTTTAAGTTTTAAAGAAATAATACTCCTTGAGATTAAACTTTGACTCCTTTATAACTGCTTTAAACTGCATGCCATTAAACAAACCCTCCCCAATTTCTTGCCGTTCATCCTGTGAAAAATATATAGGGGGAAGATTCCAGAAAAGTAACAAGAATCTTAGTGCGGAGATGGGAATCTTATACAAACAACGGTACCATGATTCAAAATGAAAATCCTAATTAGCAAGAGGTGTATCAAGATCGGTGAAGTTGGATTGAAGCTTGATTAGTTTGATTTATTACCTTGTTGCCCATTCTTTTTACATTCCGACGGCTTATTAGCAGACGCCCACACTAAAGCTTAAAGAGCGAGCCAATATCTATCATCCCATTGGGGAGGAAAAGCTGGAACTTTTACTAACCAAACTCATTGAACACCAATCAAACTTCATCGGATAAAAAACTGTCATCATTAACGAGGGACCGCTGTACATTGTGCGGTGGTGTACGGTGGGGCTGGATCTAAATGTCCTTTGTACGGCGGTGAAAATAGGTTAATTTGAAATCTGCTGTACTGTACACCCCACCTTACCCACCGTAAATCACCGTACAATGACAATGTACGGCAGTGTCTAGGCAGGGTCGTTTCGATTATACAAAAATAATTGCTGAATTTCAATTGACATGATTTCTAAGAAATACCGTGAGATCGGGTAACTTGCATCAGTGGAGGCTAACATAGCCTTCAAATGAATGACCCGTTTGGTCATTAAAATACAAAGTTAAATCAAAACAAAAATGGTAGGCTAGAGCTGCAAGCGGAGCTGCATAGTTCATTTTGTTTTGAAATTTTGCTGCTTTGATTGGTCAGTCATTTGATGGCTATGCAAGTTAGCCTCCACTGATGCAAGTTAACCGACTTCACGGTACTTGCTAAAACTGACTGTTTGTCACAACTGGTTTCACTATTAACACATAACTATCTGGTGAAAAAAGGAAAACAAGATCATACCTGTGCTGTTTGTAGTTTTGGAGAAGAAGAGAAGAGAGGGTTAATAATGTTGTCGTTTGTTGAGGAAAATTAACTCCTACTTATTGAGCATGATCAATTTATTGGTGCATTCACTAACTACACAAACATAAAATTATACTTAGTAGTAAACAAATATTAAACCTCTTTAAACACTCTACAAAGGACCAGAAAACATGATTAAAATTTATACAAGCAGCAGCAAGTTTCAAAAGCATGTGCAATAATAATCGGTACTGATTTCGACGTTAGGAAATACGTCCAAAAAACACGTCAAAAAGACAAGTTAAATGACGTCGTTTTTTAAAACAGCGATAACTTCGATTCTATTACTAGAATTAACTAGAAATTTCGACTGGAGACGTTGATTGTTAATTTTGAATTAATGCATGAAAAAAATTTGAAACTTTTTGATGACGTCATCATTACTTGACGTATTTTAGTTTTTACCGACAGTAAATGACGTCATCTAAAAATTTTAAAAATTTCTCAACAAATATTTTAGAATCGTCAATCTGCGTCTCCAGTCAAATTTTGGTGTTGATTGCATTAATAAACTTGAAGTTATCGCTTTTTTCAATAATGACGTCATTTGAATCTTACTTATGACGTGTTTTTTCGATGTATTTCATAACGTCGAAATGAGTTTTTGGTCGATATCTTGAGATTGGCTTAATTTAAATTTTCGGCCCGGCACTTTCCGAAATCCTCTCATTAATACGCTTCTTTTGAGCTATATAAGAGAGAGTTAAGGAACAATGGGAAGCGGTGGAAAAATCGGGAAATAGGTTTTGGACTTTGCTTAACTCACCTGAGTACAGTTTGCTAGATATTAATATGGTAATATTTACTCTTCATCTTTGATTCTTTCTACAGTGATTAGATAGACTAGCAAACTAGTCTGTTAATTAATCATGCCAGAGGGCGGGAACATAAAGGCGGCGGGCGTTTGCTAGAA
Organism: Clytia hemisphaerica; assembly: GCF_902728285.1. Taxonomy (NCBI): domain Eukaryota; kingdom Metazoa; phylum Cnidaria; class Hydrozoa; order Leptothecata; family Clytiidae; genus Clytia; species Clytia hemisphaerica. The sequence goes on from NW_027104185.1 coordinate 45,230, forward strand.
TAGGAGCTGCGTAGGACAACGAGCAAAAGTTGGTGAGAGGCTGCTGATTAAGCTTTTCAGCCCTTGCCGCCGACAAAATTTCTTCCTACGCTTACCTAACTCCTACGCTCACTTTTCCTGCGTTTTACCGTTCCAGCCCGACTGGCGTGCCAGTCTAGTGATTAGATTGACGCATGCACGCGATAAAATTTCTCCTTATTGGTCTTCAGAGGTTGATATATTCTTTGAAAACCAAACCTCTGATAGTGAGACTGAAATTTGATTTTTTGATTTTTCCATTATATATTGGCACTTTTGGCTAATTTGTAATTTTACGAAAATTGAAGTTCGACCGAGAATGTCAATTTCAGGCCTTCAACTTGATTTCATCGATTATTTCGATCTGGGAGGGATTTATTGGTTTCTAGGCTATATGTCATGCCCTACTGGACCATTTTTGAACTTTTGGATCTTAAAACTCAGAGTTAAAACTCTACCCTTCGAACCTACTTTAGAGCACTTACAAATCGATTGTGGTTTCAAAACACCCCGGTGAATTTCCCTTTTGTGCCAAGTATTTTGTCACTGATTGTACATCCAGTCTCTTCTTCATTTTTATGACTATGAGTTGGTCTGCAATTTAAACAATATGTTGGAGGACTATATATGCTATTATTGAAAACAACTCACGTAGTCAAAGCACAAACCCAAGTACAAACCTAGGTTTATGGGGCGTAAACCCAGATTTACGAGATTTACGTAAACCTAGGTTTTAAATTTAGCATAAACCTGCGATTTTCTTGTGCATCTAGGCCTCCATAATTTAGGTTTATGTTGGCCGATTATCAATTATATTCTTGATATGCGTCATTTTTCTAGCGGAAACAGCCGAAAAAATCCGGGATTTGACCCCTCTCTGTTACTAAAAATAGAAACATGGAGGTCAAAATCCGGCTTTTTTCGAGTGCTTCCGTGAAAAAATATGACGTCATCTTGACTTACGCATATCAAGAATTATGGCATTAGGCTTGAATTTTTAGCCTAACTTGGATATGAGAAAGGAAAATCATGGGCTGGCACGCCAGTCTTATGATACCTTAAGGGAACTTAAGGGAGGCTTAACCAAGGATTCATCACAAAGTTTTGTTCATCTGGGATGGATAAGTCATCCCAACCATCGTGAGCTTTGTTTATATCGAGCGCACGGATCAAAGGCTAATATTTTAGATTCATCTAGAGGAATATTGTCTAATCTATGGTTAGTTTTAAAGTTTTTTTTGTGGTAGCACAGTATCAGTGTTTATCAGCAAAATATTAATTTGGCGGGAACTAATTTTGGCGAATCTTGTCTAAATTCGCCTAATTCGCCATAATTAGTTCCCGCCAAAATAATATTTTGCTGATAAACACTGATAGTGTGCTACCACATAAAAAAACTTTAAAACTAACCATAGATTAGACAATATTCCTCTAGATGAATCTAAAATATTTGCCTTTGATCCGTGCGCTCAATATAAACAAAGCTCACGATGGTTGGGATGACTTATCCATCCCAGATAAACAAAAATTTTTGATGAATGCTTGGTTAAGCCCCTTATGAAGATCTTTCATTTTTCTCTCGAGTCTTGTATTTTTCCTGATAAATGGAAGAAAAGCAAACGTTGTCCCAGTATACAAAAATAAAGGGGGTAAGGGCGTAGTTAAAAATTATAGACCAGTGTCTCTTTTGCCTATTCTTGGTAAAATTTATGAAAAATGCATCTTTGACTCCGTCTACAGCTATTTCGAAGAAAATCAACTCTTCAAAAATTTCCAGTCAGGTTTTCGTAAAGTAGACTCTTGTGTATCTTAGCTGTTATCTGTTATCCATAACCCAAGGAATCCTCAAAAAATTTGATGATGCAAAACCACCCTTAGACACCCGAGGTTTTAGACATTTCCAAAGCCTTTGACCGAGTTTGGCACGAAGGCCTTCTTTTCAAGCTTAAGTCAAATGGGGTTGCTGGCTCTTTCCTTCTTTTAATCCAAAATTTTCTATATGGAAGGTCACAGAGGGTAGTTCTTGATGGTCAATCCTCCGAATGGACCCCGATTTCAGCACAGGTGTCCTTCCTCTGGGTTCCATTCTGGGACCCCTCTTTTTCCTGGTAATGGTATATATCAACGATCTTCCCGAAGATATAATTTCCTTGAAAATTCCAAAATATTTGCTGATGACTCTTCTTTATTTTCCCTGATTCTTGATCAGATTCGCATTTCTCAAGAACTGAACAGTGACTTGCAGAAGATAAATGAGCGGGCTCATCAATGGAAGATGTCCTTCAATCCTGACCCTTCTAAACAACAGGCGGTTGAAGTCTACTTTACAAGGAGGGTAAACCTACTAGATCCTCCAGTAATTACTTTAGGCGTACAAACTTATAACATTCTTAAGGGCCGATAAAGTTAATAAGGAAAATAAGATTTTAAAAAACTTTTCAAAGAAAAATTTAGTCAAGAAATTTAGGGGTGCAGTATTTTTAATAAGCCTGTACTTTCGTTTTTTTATCAAGTAATAACGCCTTAAAATTTTAAAATAACTAATTATAACTCGTAATAGCAAATTATTTGTATCGTAGTATAAAATTAAATCTTATTCATTCTGATTATCATAGTATGAAATATAATTATTCGTTTAATTATGAAAGACACACGTTCCGTCTGAGCAATAATGACACCCCCTTCTCACAGACCCGGTGGGATTTTATCAGCCAGTGGGGGTCAAAATAACGGGGAAAATTCGATGGGGATTGATATTCCTATGTTTTTTTATGGCTAGGGATTTGAGTTCCATTGTTTCCTAGCCAGGTGACAAAAAAGGGGACAAAATTTATAATTTGTACTCTGGGGACAATATTTTGGTCAATTTTTCCAGTGGGAAGGGGTCCCAGTGGGTCTGTGGGAAGGGGTCCCAGTGGGTCTGTGGGAAGGGGATGTGTGTCTGAATAACCCAAATCATTCATCTATCAACCATCGAACGTCCATTGGGCTATTCCATTGAATTTCTATACAAGGGGGGATGGACAAACCTTTTTCAAGTCAAGAAGCATTTATTGGAAATGAGTGGATACCCCCCCCCCTGGAAAATGGAAAAATTTGCAAAGGAATGGATATAACCTTCAGGGAGTTACTTTCGAGAACCTACATATAACCAGTGAACAACATTACCAATAAAGTTAAAGCCTTTTGAAGTTAATAATGGTACCACCATGCTACCTCAAGTTTTTGAGCTTTAAAATATTTTTTCTCTATTTTTCTCTAACAGTTTACAGGTCAGGTGCATTGCACGTTTTTTTATATGAACATCCAAACTTTTGAAGCCTTTGAATGTTCTTGACTTTTTTTAGTTTTAACCCTAAAAATGTTCTGAACACGTTCTTTTGTTCATTTTCTAAGAATTCTTGTGTTTTAGAGTCCGCAAAGCCGTAACATATTCTTAGCTTGTTCTTAATATTATTGTCATTGATGCCTTATGTTCTTATATAGTTTGTTCTTATAAAAAAACGTGTATGTTGATTATATATATTGGTAGCATAATTATCAAAAAAACTATCCTATCAAATTTTGAAATAGAATTTTCTATGCTATTAAAATAAAATAAATGATTATTTATATAATATAAAATTCAAAACTTAACAAAAGGTTAATATAATTATCTTAATCTCATTTTTATCAAATAATGAACGAAATAATACAGTATGTGGCCCCCAAAACGCCGATCAAATTTAAAATTTCTCTCAAATCTAGAGGAAAAAAGGTTTTACAAAGATTTTTGCTGCATGAAAAACTTCAACATCTCTACTTTGTTTCCCAGAAGTTCTTTTTCAAAATTTTCAATTTTAACAATATTTTTCAATCGCTTAAAGATAGGTAGCTTTTTTCTAATGGCCCCCAAAACGGAGGTTTGCAATTTTAGCGATTTCTCGAGATATCTTTAAGATATGAATACAAAATTTGACCATAGTTTAGAAATGTGATTTAGAGGGTTTGGGCATAAGTTTTTTGCTAAAATTTTTACAGTCTACCCCTGGTTGTCAAAAATGCAGGTTTGGGGGCCCCCAAAAACGGAGGTGTAGTTAAAATCAAATTATTAAGCCCAGTGGTAATAGGGGAAAAACTATGAACATATTTGTGTTTCCCCTTAAATTTACGACCCGATGGATTTAAAAATTTATGATTTTTATGAAATATTTCAAGATTTTCGATATGCAAAGTCCAAACTGAAAATTTAGAAATTTTCAAAATAACCATTTTGATTTAACAACCTCTTAATCAAGTTTTTGAAAACAAATCTTTTTTGAAAATAGTTCCATTCATTTATGGAATAAGCTGTGAAAATTTTAGAAAAAAAGCTTAACTGAAACTGAAAATATTAAGCTTTAAAGATATTTTTCTCCTATATTTTGCAAAAAATGAGAGAATTTGCTGTTTTTGCTGATTCAGCGAAAAAAATTGTATATAAGGCGAAACAAAAAAAATTTCTTGTTTCCGGAAACCGGCCGGGTGAAAAAATTTTTTTTTCTGACCCGGCCGCAAACTTTCGTTCGTTAGTAGTCCGTACTTGTTGTAATTTAGGGCATAATTTATGCTGTATTTATACATAAAAGTTATTCTTAAACTCTATTTCAATTAGCCATAAATTATCAAAAATAGCAAAAAAAAATTATTTTCCGGCCGGCTGCATGATAACTTTTTTCCTTCACCCGCATTCCGGAAACAAAACATTTTTTATCATTCGCCTAATGTTAAATTTTTGTTATAAACTATTAACTCAAGGTGATAGGAATGAAATTCCAAGATTTTTCGCTGTTTCTCATATTTAGAACTTTCGGTTTTATCAATGCTGATTCTAGGGCTCCAAAATACTGGTTGACCTTCAAGATGATATATCTTTTACCCAGTCTCTAAAGTCACGGATGTATCTGCATTTTCTCAACGGCATTAGGTGTAGAAAGTTTCCTATACCCCGTTTTCATAACTTATTTTCAATATCCAAGGAGCTAGAGTGAGTTATATGCAATTTCTATCTCAAAAATGCTCAATGAAACCATTTAAAAAACTTTGGCTTTTAGCAGTTTCTTTCTAATAGCGCTTCGTCGTGCAAACGTCATGCTTATTACTTCTCTCATTTGACCGAAATTCAATCCCACAATCCTTTTCGTCTTAATTCAAAAGTCGTGAAAGTTATTACTTTTTCTTTGTAATTCAGTGTAATTTGCGTGCAAGCGTAATAAACGCAAAGGGTGATGGGATTGAATTTCAGTCAAACATAAAAATCAATGTCTATTTTTAGATTCACGACGGTATGCTATTGACCTAGCTTTAAAAATTTATGACGAGTTCATAACTCGATCGCATCACATATTAATCAAACTCAACAGAAATCCAACGGTAAATCTGTAATTTATGGTCGAAAGAGAAAGTAGAAAGGTATATTTCAAATTTCTGGAAATCCAGTCTCTTAAGAATGTAATACTGGCAAATTTATGGTCAAATTTCGAATTCAAATCAATCATATATCTGGATATTCTCAGTCTCATTTTAAAATAACTGCTCTTTGATTCATGGTTAAATTGCTTTCATATTTTGGGGAAGGCTTTCCAGTTCTTTAACTCTAATATATAAAGGTCAAATGTCTGAAATCTCAAAATCCCAACTCTTCGAATCGTGCGTGGGTGATGTCAAATGAATGCTCTTGTCATATCTTGGGTATTTAATGGCTGAGTAACCGATTCATAAAAGACCAAATCTCAGCTCTTCGATACCTCACGACCTCCAAGTTCCCTTAAGATGGTTAAAGATTCTTAGACCATGTTCACACGTTACTGTTCCGTTCCGCTCCGGTATGATTTTCGTTACGGATTGAATGTGTTCATATTGGTTTCGGAACGTTTTGGAGGAAGAAAACGGTGGTAGCGAAATCGTTTCGATCTGTTTTGCCTTTGTAACGTCTTCTTTTTTGACGTTTCGAATTTTGACGTTCAGACTTTTTTCGGAACCGTTTCGTTTGGTTTCGTTTCGGAACGAAACCGTAACGTCTGAACATGGTCTTCATCTGATGGATTAATTCAATGATAACCTCATATATAACATCTGCGTTTTGATTCTCGGGAAATTTGCGATTGTCAAGTTCAACATGAAAGTCGCATTCCGTTCGAGATTCCACCGAGAAAGTCTTTGTTGAATTCTCATTAAATTAGAATTCCACTGATGTAGGATTTCTTCTTCTCCTTGATATCACTTGCAAGAGGCCTGACCAAGTCGGTCTCACAGGGATTAATCTTATACAATATCAACGTTTCGACACAACGGGCTATTCTCGATTTTTCAAGTCTAACATGGCACATTAAAACACGGCAAATCCGTTTCTAGAAAAGGTTTATTCGATTTAAAGATAACCCTTCCACTTGTCAATTCGCAATCACACCACTTTATCACACGAAGATTCTTTCATGCCTTACTTGAGAAGGTTATTGTTGGTTGAATGATAAATCACCTTTAAATCGTATACCTCATTTCTTGGATTCAGTGGCATATCGGAGGATCGATGACGAAAAGTGTTTCTTTTAGCCATTATGAAAGGGAGTGAAGATTCTCTTTCATGTTAGAGTCGCCACTCCATTCGTAAAGACGTCAAAAGTTCATTTCATATCTTCATGGGATTTTTATGGATTTTTTTTCTCCATTGATTCTCCAATTCATAAAAATTAATCTGTGAAAATATCACAATCTCAAACCTCATCTCCTTCATTCATTGGTAATTATTTGATTTTGTCAAGTTTTAATCACTTCAAATGAAAGCTCCTTTATCATATCTTGGGAACTTCACGGTAGACTCTCAAGTTCGTCCACACCATCCAGAGGTATAATGGAGCTCTCCAATAACTAAAGGAGGTGAACTCGGACTCCGTGGAATCAATACTTCGTCCAGGAGTCATTGGTGGGAACATCTGGTCTACCATACCAATCAATTCACTATATCTA